>NC_080066.1:172082139-172370329 GCF_949987535.1 Balaenoptera acutorostrata
TGCTTATTTTTCACTAGTGAACATTTTCATCTCACAGCATATTGTCATGATCCAGGAGAGAATTTTATAGTTAGCTATTCGTCCATCCACACCTTGACAGTGGGCTCTAAAGTGGGTGGAGTGCTTGCATACTAGGAAGGTGGAAAAATCATTTGTTAGTAGGGGTGGAGAGGAGCAGAAAGAAAGTAGAACTTCTTTGTGTATTTATGTATTGACCAAAAAACCCCCCGAAGCTTTATTAATATTTAACATGGATGCTGGTGTTCTCCCATGGTCTGTATTTCATCAGACATGGGTTACAAATGGTCCTTGAGTTGTCTGGAGAGTAGAGTTGGGTTGATCAGTGGTGGCCCCTCCTTCGTTTGTTTTCAAAGTTATAGACCCATGTTGCAGTTCACACACACCTGATAAAGTAGATTTAAAGATTATATTATGTTTTCTTTATAAACTATTTCTGACAAAATGGGCAAGTGGCTTAAAAGCAGTTTCCGTTAGGAAACTGCAGATTGAAAGTAGTAAGAATAGTGTAAGCACATGCTTGCAGAGAAAATTGCAGAGTTGCCTCTTCTCTGACTGCTAACATGAGTTCCTCATCAACCCTGTTACCAGGTGTGTTAATTAGGGTTTCGTACAGCAGTAAGAGCCAGAAAACCCAAAACAACAAAGCTCAAAAAAGAGAGCAATAAACACAGGAGAGTCCAGGGCTGATCTGATGGCAACACAGCTGTGAAGGACCCAGATTCCTCCCCTCCTGTTGTTTGGCTGCCTCAGCATCTGGCTTCTCCCTCTTGCTTCAAGGTGGCTCCCAAGGTTTCAGCCATCACACCCGAATTCCAGCTAGGTAGGCCGAAAGGGAGCAGAAGATATGCCCCTCCTTTTAAGGCTATCCATTATTTCTTCCTACATCCCAGTGACCAAAGCTTCGTTCCAAGGCCACGAATAGCTACAAGGGGGAGGTGGGTCTGGAAAATGTAGTCCCTGCTTTGGGCAGTCATGTGCACTCAAATGGAGTTTCTGATACTGGGGAAGAAGGAGAGAACAGATATTGGGGGACATCTGGCAGGTGTTCCCATGTGGATAAAAGTAATTTCATGAAATCTGACCGGAAGCCAGCCCTGCTCAGTAGAAGTTATCAAGCAGGTTATTTGAAATAAGAATCTGCACTCACTGTCGTTAACGGTGACATATATGAAATTCTTTTGCTGCATCATTTTCAAGCAGATTATTGAGCAAGCTATTGAAGAGCAAAGGAGTTCAAGCCAAGCGCAGACAAAGTGCCCGAGGACAGTATTACTTAGGTGATTCCAGAACATCAAGACCTTTAAAATATAGTAGCATCCTTGTGTACACTTTGTGATGAGAAGAGTAATGAAAGTCAATGTATTTCTACCACATGGTGGTTTTTCACAAAAAGAATTACTTCATTTTACTTTTACAAAAAGACACGTGTCAGTCTTCCCTGGTGGCACAGTGGTTAAGAATCCGCCTGCCAATGCAGGGGACACAGGTTCGAGCCCTGGTCCAGGAAGATCCCACATGCCGCGGAGCAACTAAGCCCGTGCGCCACAACTACTGAGCCTGTGCTCTAGAGCCCACGAGCCACAACTACTGAGCCTGCGCACCGCAACTACTGAAGCTGGCGTGCTTAGAGCCTGTGCTCCACAACAGGAGAAGCCACCGCAATGAGAAACCCATGCACCGCAACGAAGAGTAGCCCCCACTCACCGCAACTAGAGAAAGCCCGTGCACAGCAATGAAGACCTAATGCAGCCAAAAATAAATAAATTAAATAAATTAAAAAAAAAAAAAAAGGACAAGTGTCCAAATTTGCTGACCTTTTTGTGTTAAGTGGTTTCAGGAGATGCCCCCTTGTACCGCATGTGTAATTTTGAAAAATCCACTTAAATATAGCCGTTCAAGGTAGAAGCAGTCTTTTAACAGTGAGTGGAAAAGTAACCGCTTCTCAAAAGAAACCTACATTATTGGGAGAGCATTTTTGAAAATAGATATTTGGAAATGTGATTCTTTTTTAAAAAATGTGTACACCTATTGAAACCTTCATACCTGCACATTTAATAAGTTAAAAATGGAATGTTCTAATCTGGTGAAAAAAGTCGTACAAAGTTTCAGTGGTTTAAGAAAAAAAAAAGAAAATGGTCATGAAGAACCTAGGGGCAAGACGGGAATAAAGACACAGACCTACTAGAGAATGGACTTGAGAATATGGGGAGGGGGAAGGGTAAGCTGTGACAAAGTGAGAGAGTGGCATGGACATATATACACTACCAAACGTAAAATAGATAGCTAGTGGGAAGCAGCTGCATAGCACAGGGAGATCAGCTCGGTGCTCTGTGACCACCTAGAGGGGTGGGTTAGGGAGGGTGGGAGGGAGGGAGGGAGACGCAAGAGGGAAGAGATATGGGGACATATGTATATGTATAACTGACTCACTTTGTTATAAAGCAGAAACTAACACACCATTGTAAAGCAATTATACTCCAATAAAGATGTTAAAAAAAATAATAAACAAGCAATTCCCAGACTATATCAGGTTGGGGATTAAAAAAAAAAAAAAAAAAAGGTTATGGGTAAGCCTAACTGTGTAGTATATGTATAAAACATTTTTAAAAATTCAAGGGGCTTCCCTGGTGGCGCAGTGGTTGGGAGTCCGCCTGCCAATGCAGGGGACACGGGTTCGTGCCCCGTTCTGGGAAGATCCCACATGCCGCGGAGCGGCTAGGCCCGTGAGCCACAACTACTGAGCCTGCGCGTCTGGAGCCTGTGCTCTGCAACAAGAGAGGCCGCGATAGTGAGAGGCCCGCACACCGCGATGAAGAGTGGCCCCCGCTCGCTGCAACTGGAGAAAGCCCTTGCACAGAAACGAAGACCCAACACAGTCAAAAATAAATAAATAAATAAATATAAAAATTAAAAAAAAAAGTTTCAGTGGTTTGAGAGCACAATTTTTAAAAGTATACAAATTCAATAGCTTTGATAAGTTTTCAAGAGCAACTAATTGGTATCAGGAGAGATGGAAATTTATTAGCTGAATTTCAATTAACAATACCAACAAAATAATTAAAAAAAAAACCCTTAAGCTTTTTCGTTATCAGAGGATGGAATTAAAAACAAGGATTCGGTGTCATGATGCCCTTTTCCCATTTAGATCTACATACCTTTGTGAGGTATCTCTGACAGCCGTTAAGACCAAATAGTAAAACAAACTGAAATTGAAATTGCTCAATCACAAAGGATTCAACCGAGATGTTCAGAAATGATAAAGTACGTGAAATCACACTGTTCTTGTTAGATGTTATTAATAATTTCTAGTGATGGCAAAAAGTCATTTGCCATTAATGAATAAAATAGTTTTACCTTTAATTCCTTAGAAATTTCTGTATTATATTTTATAATGAACATAACATATTAATATTGTGGCACATGTCTGTATAATCTATACATAAATATATTCATATGCCCACAAATCTTGTACTTCCCAGGATTGCGATCAAAACAGTTTAGAAACTACTACAGTAAACAGCCAAACAAGGCATTTTAGCTAACTGAACATGCCCTGCTTAAAGTCTCATTTGTATTATTATTTATAGCACCACAATCCCTAAACCAGAATAAATGATGCATGATAAGAATTAAATGAAGTTGTGACACCAAAAGAGAGAAAAATATTTCCTCTGAGTGTAAATTGAAGTTGGCCAGAGAAACAGAGATGTCTAACTTCCACATGTCTCTGTTTCAGTGGTACAAATAATTTTCAAGAATAAGGAAAAGAAGGATTTCCCTGGCAGTCCAGTGGTTAAGACTCTGCGCTTCCACTGCAGGGGGCACGGGTTCAATCCCTGGTCGGGGAACTAAGATCCTGCATGCTGTGCGGCGTGGCCAAAAAAAAAAAAAAAAAAAAAAGAATAAGGAAAAGAAGAGCAGCTGCTGGGGCTGTTAGTGATGATGCAAATTACATAATGTTTCTAAGGTTAGACACTGTGTGAGACGCTTGAATAGCTTTGACTTAATTGAGCAGTGTGAATGGAGTTCATTCCCAGGTTCGCAGTTACTCAGAAGAAAGCTGATACATGAAGACCACTATAAAAAGGCAGCCAGAGAAGGAGACTTCCAATAAGACCAGAGTCAGCTGTGGTTTGAATGATGAAAGAAGTTTTCACAATCTTCAATTCTTAGATTGCCAGATTCTTCCCAAAGAAACTTCTAAGACCAAGAGTAGCCTCTTTCAGAAGGCTTGTGATACTTGCTCGTATCACACCTTCATTTTATAAGACAAACCAACCAACCACAACAATAAAACCAGCTAAACACCCAAAACAAACCTTCCAGAAAGACAGACTTGAGGCATAAGGCATCAAAGAATCATTTCATCTTGTAACTTGATGGAAACACTGGAGTATCATTCATTAAATCTGAGGGCTTTACAAGAAGTAAATGAGATATGTTTATAAAGTTTGTGAATTGTTGCCTAACTACTCTGGTGGTGTTTACTTTTAGCGATTTTTTCATGAATAAAAGCAACGTGGTTTTTAAAAAATACGTATATTGTCAGTGTTCGTAATATTCATAACCTGTTCTGCTATCATAACCTTTTTTAGAAAATCTTAGTTCTGTAGTTAAATGGACTCAAAGCTCACCTCCAGGCTTTGTGCTATAGTTTCTGCTAAGCTGAAGTCTATCCTCTAGGTAGGGATCATAACTATATTCCCTGGTGTCTTCCATGTTCAGCAATGTTTATCTGAGCCATTGTCCTTGAATAAAAACATATAATAGATAGAACATTAACATTTTAAAAAAATTAATTAATTTAGGGGCTTCCCTGGTGACACAGTGGTTAGGAATCCACCTGCCAATGGAGGGGACACGGGTTCGAGCCCTGGTCTGGGAAGATCCTACATGCTGCAAAGAAACTAAGCCCACGAGCCACAACTGCTGAAGCCTGAGTGCCTAGAGGCCTTGCTCCGCAACAAGCGAAGCCACTGCAAGGAAAAGCCCGCGCACCACAGCAAAGAGTAGCCACCGCTCACCAAAACTAGAGAAAGCCCGTGCACAGCAATGAAGACCCAACGTAGCCAAAAATAAATTCTTTTTTATTTGTGGCGTGTGGGCTCAGTAGTTGTGGCTCGTGGGCTTAGTTGCTCCGCGGCCTGTGGGATCTTCCCAGACCAGGGCTCGAAGCTGTGTCCCCTGCATTGGCAGTAGGATTCTCAACCACTGTGCCACCAGGGAAGTCCAAACATTAACATCTTTGAATCACATTCTTTTTCTTTGAAAATGCTGATTGTGCTTTTGTTGGAAGTCCTTTTAAATTGTTTAATTTCTATTTCTTTTGCTCAAATTGTTCACTGTGTTTCTCAGTATAATTTCAGCAGTGTCTGTTCTCCTTTGTGCTGTGTCCAATGTGGCTTTTTTGTTGTTGTTGTTATGGGTTTTTTTTTAAATATCTTCATTGGAGTATAATTGCTTTACAATGTTGTGTTAGTTTCTGCTGTATAACAAAGTGAATCAGCTATACATATACATGTATTCCCATATCCCCTCCCTCTTGCGTCTCCCTCCCACCCTCCATATCCCACCCCTCTAGGTGGTCACAAAGCACCGAGCTGATCTCCCTGTGCTATGCGGCTGCTTCCCACTAGCTATCTATTTTACATTTGGTAGTGTATATATGTCCATGCTACTCTCTCACTTCATCCCAGCTTACCCTTCCCCCTCCCTGTGTCCTCAATCCATTCTCTACATCTGCGTCTTTATTCCTGTCCTGCCCCTATGTTCATCAGAACGATGTTTTTTTTTTTAGATTCCATATATATGTGTTTGCATACGATATTTGTTTTTCTCTTTCTGACTTACTTCACTCTGTATGACAGACTCTAGGTCCATCCACCTCACTACAAATAACTCAGTTTTGTTTCTTTTTATGGCTGAGTAATATTCCACTGTATATATGTGCCACATCTTCTTTATCCATTCATCTGTCGATGGACACTTAGGTTGCTTCTGTGTCCTGACTATTGTAAATAGTGCTACAGTGAACATTGTGGTACATGTCTCTTTTTGAATTATGGTTTTCTCAGGGTATATGCCCAGTAGTGGGATTGCTGGGTCATACGGTAGTTCTATTTTTAGTTTTTTAAGGAACCTCTGTACTGTTCTCCATAGTGGCTGTATCAATTTACATTCCCACCAACAGTGCAAGAGGGTTCCCTTTTCTCCACACAGTCTCCCACATTTATTGTTTGTAGATTTTTTGATGATGGCCATTCTGACTGGTGTGAGGTGATACCTCATTGTAGTTTTGATTTTCATGTCTCTAATGATTAGTGATGTTGAGCATCCTTTCATGTGTTTGTTGGCAATCTGTATATCTTCTTTGGAGAAATGTCTTTAGGTCTTCTGCCCATTGTTGGATTAGGTTGTTTGTTTTTTTTGATACTGAGCTGCACGAGCTGGTTGTAAATTTTGGAGATTAATCCTTTGTCAGTTGCTTCATTTCCAAATATTTTCTCCCATTCTGAGGGTTGTCTTTTGGTCTTGTTTATGGTTTCCTTTGCTGTGCAAACGCTTTTAAGTTTCATTATGTCCCATTTGTTTATTTGTGTTTTTATTTCCATTTCTCTAGGAGGTGGGTCAAAAAGGATCTTGCTGTGATTCATGTCTAAGAGTGTTCTTCCTATGTTTTCCTCTGAGAGTTTTATTGTGTCTGGTCTTATATTTAGGTCTTTAATGCATTTTGAGCTTATTTTTGTATATGGTATTAGGAAGTGTTCTAATATCATTCTTTTACATGTAGCTGTCCAGTTTTCCCAGCACCACTTATTGAAGAGGCTGTCTTTTCTCCATTGTATATTTTTGCCTCCTTTATCAAAGATAAGGTTACCATAGGTGTGTGGGTTTATCTCTGGGCTTTCTATCCTGTTCCATTGATCTGTATTTCTGTTTTTGTGCCAGTACCATATTGTCTTGATTACTGTAGCTTTGTAGTATAGTCTGAAGTCTGGGAGCTGATTCCTCCAGCTCCGTTTTTCTTTCTCAAGATTGCTTTGGCTATTCGGGGTCTTTTGTGTTTCCATACAAATTGTGAAATTTTTTGTTCTAGTTCTGTGAAAAATGCCATTGGTAGTCTGGTAGGGATTGCATTGAATCTGTAGATTGCTTTGGGTAGTATAGTCATTTTCACAATGTTGATTCTCCCAATCCAAGAACATGGTATCTCTCTCCATTTGTTTGTATCATCTTTAATTTCTTTCGTCAGTGTCTTATAGTTTTCTGCATACAGGTCTTTTGTCTCCTTAGGTAGGTTTATTCTTAGGTATTTTATTCTTTTTGTTGCAGTGGTAAATGGGAGTGTTTCCTTAATTTCTCTTTCAGATTTTTCATCATTAATGTATAGGAATGCAAGAGATTTCTGTGCATTAATTTTGTATCCTGCTACTTTACCAAATTCACTGATTAGCTCTAGTAGTTTTCTGGTAGCATCTTTAGGATTCTCTATGTATAGTATCATGTCATCTACAGCTTACTTCTTCTTTTCCGATTTGGACTCCTTTTATTTCTTTTTCTTCTCTGATTGCTGTGGCTAAAACTTCCAAAACTATGTTGAGTAACAGTGGTGAGAGTGGGCAACCTTGTCTTCTTCCTGATCTTAGTGGAAATGGTTTCAGTTTTTCACCACTGAGAATGATGTTGGCTGTGGGTTTGTCAAATATGGCCTTTATTATGTTGAGGTAAGTTCTCTCTAGGCCTACTTTCTAGAGCGTTTTTACCATAAATCAGTGTTGAATTTTGTTGAAAGCTTTTTCTGCATCTATTGAGATGACCATATGGTTTTTATCCTTCAATTTGTTAATATGGTGTATCACACTGATTGATTTGCATATATTGAAGAACCCTTGCATTCCTTGCATAAACCCCACTTGATCATGGTATATGATCCTTTTAATGTGCTGTTGGATTCTGTTTGCTAGTATTTTGTTGAGGATTTTTGCATCTATGTTCATCAGTGATACTGGCCTGTAGTTTTCGTTTTTTGTGACATCTTTGTCTGGTTTTGGTATCAGGGTAATGGTGGCCTCATAGAATGAGTTTGGGAGTGTTCCTCCCTCTGCTATCTTTTGGAAGAGGTTGAGAAGAGTAGGTGTTAGCTCTTCTCTAAATGTCTGATAGAATTCGCCTGTGAGGCCATCTGGTCCTGGGCTTTTGTTTGTTGGAAGATTTTTAATCACAGTTTCAATTTCAGTGCTTGTGATTGATCTGTTTATATTTTCTATTTCTTCCTGGTTCAGTCTTGGAAGGTTGTGCTTTTCTAAGAATTTGTCCATTTCTTCCAGGTTGTCCACTTTATTGGCATGTGGTTGCTTGTAGTAATCTCTCATGATCCTTTGTATTTCTGCAGTGTCAGTTGTTACTTCTCCTTTTTCATTTCTAATTCTATTGATTTGAGTCTTCTCCCTTTTTTTCTTGATGAGTCTGGCTAATGGTTTATCAATTTTGTTCATCTTCTCAAAGAACCAACTTTTAGTTTTATTGATCTTTGCTATCGTTTCATTTCTCTTTCATTTATTTCTGATCTGATCTTTATGATTTCTTTCCGTCTGCTAACTTTGGGGTTTTTTTGTTCTTCTTTCTCTAATTGCTTTAGGTGTAAGGTTAGGTTGTTTATTTGAGATGTTTCTTGTTTCTTGAGGTAGGATTGTATTGCTATAAACTTCCCTCTTAGAACTGCTTTTGCTGCATTCTGTAGGTTTTGGGTCATCATGTTTTCACTGTCATTTGTTTCTAGGTATTTTTTGATTTCCTCTTTGATTTCTTCAGTGATCTCTTGGTTATTTAGTAGTGTATTGTTTAGCCTCCATGTGTTTGTAGTTTTTACACATATTTTCCTGTAATTGATATCTAGTCTCATAGCGTTGTGGTTGGAAAAGATGCTTGATACGATTTCAATTTTCTTAAATTTACCAAGGCTTGATTTTTGTCCCAAGATATGATCTGTCCTGGAGAATGTTCCATGAGCACTTGAGAAGAAAGTGTATTCTGTTGTTTTTGGATGGAATGTCCTATAAATATCAATTAAGTCCATCTTGCTTAATGTGTCATTTAAAGCTTGTGTTTCCTTATTTATTTTCATTTTGGATGATCTGTCCATTGGTGAAAGTGGGGTGTTAAAGTCTTCAAGTATTATTGTGTTACTGTCGATTTCCCCTTTTATGGCTGTTAGCATTTGCCTTAAGGTTTGAGGCAAATGCTCCTACGTTGGGTGTGTAAATATTTCCAATTGTTATATCTTCTTGATTTGATCCCTTGATCATTATGTAGTGTCCTTCTTTGTCTCTTGTAATAGTCTTTATTTTAAAGTCTGTTTTGTCTGATATGAGAATTGCTACTCCAGCTTTCTTTTGATTTCCTTTTGCATGGAATATCTTTTTCCATCCCCTCACTTTCAGTCTGTATATGTCCCTAGGTCTGAAGTGGGTCTCTTGTAGACAGCATATATACGGGTCTTGTTTTTGTATCCATTCAGCCAGGCTATGTCCTTTGGTTGGAGCATTTAATCCATTTACATTCAAGGTAATTATCAATATACATGTTCCTATTACCATTTTCTTAATTGTTTTGGGTTTGTTATTGTAGGTCTTTTCCTTCTCTCGTGTTTCCTGCCTAGAGAAGTTCCTTTAGCATTTGTTGTAAAGCTGGTTTGGTGGTGCTGAATTCTCTTAGCTTTTGCTTGTCTGTAAAGGTTTTAATTTCTCTGTTGAATCTCAGTGAGATCCTTGCTGAGTAGAGTTATCTTGGTTTTAGGTTTTTCCCTTTTATCACTTTAAATATGTCTTGCCACTCCCTTCTGGCTTGTAGTTTCTGCTGAAAGATCAGCTGTTAACCTTATGCAATTCCCTTGTATGTTATTTGTTGCTTTTCCCTTGCTGCTTTTAATATTTTTTCTTTGTATTTAATTTTTGATAGTTTGATTAATACGTGTCTTGGCATGTTTCTCCTTGGATTTATTCTGTATGGGACTCTCTGTGCTTCCTGGAGTTGATTGACTATTTCCTTTCCCATGTTAGGGAAGTTTGCAACTATAATCTCTTCAAATATTTTCTCAGACCCTTTCTTTATCTCTTCTTCTTCTGGGACTCCTATAATTCAAATGTTGGTATGTTTAATGTTGTCCCAGAGATCTCTGAGACTGTCCTCAATTGTTTTCATTCTTTTTTCTTTATTCTGCTTTGCGGTAGTTATTTCCAATATTTTATCTTCCAGGTCACTTATCCATTCTTTTGCCTCATTTATTCTGCTATTGATTCCTTCTAGAGAAATTTTAATTTCATTTATTGTGTTGTTCATCATTGTTTGTTTGCTCTTTAGTTCTTCTGGGTCCTTGTTAAATGTTTCTTGTAGTTTCTCCATTCTGTTTGCAAGATTTTGGATCATCTTTACTATCATTACTCTGAATTATTTTTCAGCTGGCTGCCTATTTCCTCTTCATTTGTCTGGTCTGGTGGGTTTTTGCCTTGCTCCTGCATCTGCTGTGTGTTTCTCTGTGTTCTCATTTTGCTTAACTTACTGTGTTTGGGGATCTCCTTTTTGCAGGCTACAGGTTCGTAGTTCCCGTTGTTTTTGGTGTCTGCCCCCAGTGGGTAAGGTTGGTTCAGGGGCTTGTGTAGGCTTCCTGGTAGAGGGGACCGGTGCCTGTGTTCTGGTGGGTGGGGCTGGATCTCGTCTTTCTGGTGGGCACGGCTGCATCCGGTGGTGTGTTTTGGGGTGTCTGTGAAGTTAGTATGGTTTTAGGCAGCCTCTCTGCTAATGGGTGGGGTTGTGTTCCTGTCTTGCTAGTTGTTTGGCATGGGGTGTCCAGCACTGGAGCTTGCTGGCCGTTGAGTGGAGCTGGGTCTTAGCGTTGAGACGGAGATCTCTGGGAGAGCTCTTGCCGATTGATATTATGTGGGGCCTGGAGGTCTCTGGTGGTCCAGTGTCCTGAACTCAGCTCTCCCACCTCACAGGCTCAGGCCTGACACCAGGCAGGAGCACCAAGACCTTTTTCGGAAGTCTGAGGTCTTCTGCTAGCGTTCAATAGGTGTTCTGTAGGAGTTGTTCCACCTGTAGATGTATTTTTGATGTATTTGTGGGGAGGAAGGTGATCTCCACGTCTTACTCCTCCGCCATCTTGAAGCACTCCCTCTGTTATGGTTTTATTTTCTCCTTACGTTTCTTTCTTGAGCTATATCTACTGATGTTTCATTTCATTTTGTTATTTTGCTGTATCTTGTTATTTTATAGTATCTCCCCAAAGCCTTTCTGTATCTACTTTCGTCTCTCATTTTATGGAGGTGTTTGCTTTATTGGGGGAAGTAGTTTTTGAGGTTTTATTTTTAATGGTTGATTGCTTGGGGGCTGCTAATTATAGCTTTTTTCATGTAAATTAAGAAAGCAAGTTTTCTATCGAGGGATGGGTTTTGAGGAATGTTTCTTTCTTAAACCAAGAGGTGATATCTTATGTAAAAAACAAAAATTGGTACTACTTTATATTACCTCTAAAGATATTTAAAAAAAGGCTTAATGTTTTTAAATTTTGAGATTCCTTTCAGTGTTTAAAACTTACAACGTTGCTTTCCACTTAGAGCTGATAATCATGACTTGTGTACCTGTGCACTAAAATAACTGAAGCTAATAAATATCATGGATGACGTTTCATTATTATTAAGAAATTCTCAGGAAATTCTATTCTTGAAGAACTTTCTCTTTTTTTGTCCTACCCACTACAAATGGCAGAAGTTTAAGAGGTACGAGAACTGAGTAGCGCTGTTTGTCCAGTGGAATGAATCTGAGCTAACAGGCTGTTTCTAGCACTGAACGTTTAAAACAAAAAACATCTTTTCTTCTTTAATACTAATAGAACATAATAAAAACCTTGTAGTACTTTTTTATTTTCTTAAACATTCAAAAATCTTTAGTGAATCTAAAAAGTAGTTAAAAGTGTTTAACCTGGCTCTCCAACATCTGGCCCGCTTCCCAAACTCATCTTTCATTCATCGTCCCAAATTCCTGTATTTCCCTTTGCATAATGCTTGTTCCTTTGAATATGTGATGTGTATTTATACTGCATTCTGTTGCTCTTGCCAGCAATGCTTTTCTCTACTTCTTACCTGTCCAAATTAGACCTATCTTTCAAGGTCCTGCTCAATAAACACACACAAAAAAGTCTTTTTTTCTTTACATTGAACAGCCTTTTCTCCTTTCTCTGAAATTTAATAGTACTATGGTTGTGTAATTTTTTCAATCATCTACTCAATAAACAAAAATACAGTGTTTACGATTATCTCCATAAAATACTACAAGCTCTTTGAGGTTACAAATGTATCTGTAACTTTCACCGTTCTCAGCATGTTGCCTTATGCATTCTAGTTACTTAATAATTGTTGGTCCATTGTCACTTACTCCAAATATCCAGTATAAGTAAAATCCTCACTTATAATTTTCTTATGGTTTTAATTTCTTATAATCTAGGCAAGAATCCTTTAAAATGCAATCAGGAGCTTTCTAACCACATGTGGCTTTGCCTTCTATTTTTCTCATTCTACATGTGATTTTTATGAATTAATCTCTGACGGCCTCTCTTTGTTTTATTCTTTTAGAGACATTTTCAGTTCATGATTTAACCCCAGCTATTGTCAGGGAGCTGGCTTAATGTGCTCTCTTGACTTCGCCCACCGTCAGCACCCTGTGGTATTTCTGGCTGGTGTTTTTCTCTGTGTGGGTATGTTTGCGTCTCCATGCCTAGGAGCCTTCTCCATCTCATTGTAAGCGCTGAGATTTGCACTTTCTTACTGCCTGTCAATTGGCAAAAAGCTCTGGGTAGCTGCTTCTGCTTTCCAGCCATATGAAATGAAACATGGGTGTGCAGAAGGCCCACCAGTGTCCAAGACTCTGAGTGCAGGTGGATTGCCAGATAGTAATGTAATGCGGAAATACTGACATACCAAAATGCTCTCCAGTCAGAACTGGAGACATTTAAAGTGATATCTGATATTTTTGGTCTAAGAATCTCATTCTTCGTATTACATGGGGATGGTCAAAAAACATAGAATATCTAACTCTCCTTTTGGGATTATTAAAAATTAGTTGAGAATAAGAGCATCATGACTTGTTGGATAGTATATTTTCATTGCCAGAGTGTCAGTGGTGTAGGGGCTTAAGAATGCAATTTTAAAAGGGAGTTATGGGTACCCTCTTGATAGAAAGATCACATATGCCTTTTATCACAGCTATTGTGGGGGAAAGGGGCCTCATGAGCTTGGGTAACGTGAAGTAACATGTTAATGGAAGAGTCTTTTAGAACCAAGGAGCCCAGAGGAAAGTGATATAAGATAGAATGTATTTTTTCAGATCATTTGCATCTCTTTTGAAGTGTTATTCTTCACTGTGCTCTTTAGCTTCTTATAATTCCTTTCGGCTGGCAGCCAACTTGTTGCATATCATTGTCTTGGACAGTCTCTAACTGGAGAAAGTTTCCCAATCATTATTCTGTGCTTCAGAATGATCATCTTATAAATGTAGTCAGGTGACCTCACCAAGATCGCAGTTATTATAGTGAGTACCTACTTTGGGGAATATGATTGTTGATCTCTAAGTATCTACATGCTTCTGTGTATAGAAAAGTATAAAAGAGACTAGAAATTGTATCTGATTCTTTGTGACTATAGGTAGATAGCTGTTACCAGCTGTACCTAGTGAGTGTAGTGACCAAATAAGTAGATTTCTTGAGTTTCCAATTTTTATTTCGTCAATTTTTGTATCTTCCCTGCAATGATAATGCCTTGGTTTTTATTTCAGTGTTTATGTTTCAAAATTTTATTGTCAGAGATTCCCATTTCTGTTTATTTTCTTGCATGTGATCACTGAATGGGGAATATGAATATGTGTAAGCTTTTCAAACTGACCTCAGAATTTCTCCTCTCTGGGGACTACTTTCACATGTAATATGTTAAATACAACTGTACTTTAAAAATCCAGCTATAGAAATAATTATATGCTAATCATTTTAAGAAAATGTCAGTTTTTCAGAGGGTTCTTGACTGATTTTGCTCCATGAACGAAAATATATCCTTGCATTTGAGGATGGTCTTTTTTTACCGGTATAAATTTTAGAATTGGTGTTGCAGGAATTGAAGCTCAGAAACTGGACCAGAAAACAAGTAGAGAAGAATAATGACTTCATTACATAGATTTTCAAACAGAATGTGTTATTTTGGTTTCTTCAGTTAAGCTAATTAGTTCCTGTTAACAAGGATGTATTCTTTGATTGGAAGAAATATTTAATCTCTTTCACATTCCAGATGTCCAGATTTTGTAGTCTTTTCTTAGGTTAAACCCATCCAGATGCAAATTCTATTCCTCCTTCAAGGCCCAGCTTTTAAAAAAATATTTCTTATCTTGAAAGCTGGCCCTACCCTACACCCTACCCAACCCCTCTCTACCCCAAAAAGGAACTTGTCTCCTCCTTCTGCTTGAAACTCCTAATCTGTCATAAATATCTTTCTTCTTTATGCTTATACATAGGTATTTGCATACATCAATTATTTCTAGTTTTAGAACGTGAGCTTAATATAAACAGGCACAAGTGGGATATTTATGGGAGTACAGAACTCCCGTAGCACAGTTTTGTATGTGTCAAGTAAGTGACTGAATTTTATATAAATGAATGGCTTATGTAGCGAACAGGCTTTCACCAAAACCTCTCAGGCCTGCACTCTCCTCATCTCAGACATGAGGGGATTGTGCTTCTTCTTGTTCCAGAACCGACTGGTGGGGTTATCTATCATGGAGGGTGGCATGGCAGTCTCCTTGATTTTCTCTGTGTCTCCCAGATAATATTCAGAATCCACCACCATGTGAATACAGATGTGATCTGTCAGTGTGACAAAGACTGCTCTCAAGAGAAAATTACTGGGCTGACAGCTCTCCAACCCTGGTTTTAGTTTTTGAGATGTCACTATAACAAGTGTTATGGTCAATGTTTCCAATTCCTCATCTACATATATGGTAGAATACACTGTTCTCGCTGTAATAGCATGAGGACTATTTTTCTTTTAATCCAGCTGTCACATAAGAAAGTGCTGCCATGGTTTCTTTCTTGTGGCCAAATGTTGCTAACCCTTTCAGTCATCCTTGAAGTTAGCGATAGGCGCACATCATGCATGTATTCATGCCATTTGCCTTTGTAGAAGGAGGAATGTGTTTCTTACATTTTTCTTTGGTAGTCGATAGCTAACTTCTGGGTGGAAATTTTGATAATACTGTGTGTTGTATTTATAAAATAAGAAAAACTTGTATTTAATAAAAGAAATTTTTATTTTATAGGAGATAATTAAATCAACATTGTTTTAAGATGTCACCAAAAAAAAATAGGCTCAGCATTAAGAGTTTCACTACAAAGTTTCAGTTGTCCCCCTTAGATATAGCTTAAAAAATGAAGTCCAAGGGCTTCTAATGCTATGTTTTTATCTATGGCATACCGACCTATGAGTTTGTGACCTCACGTCTAGCCATCTTGTCTACCGTCCTCCTACCCACGCATTCTCTTCCATCAGGCTACCTTGAAGAGATACATCCTTGTCATTCAAAGCTCCAGAGACCAGCAGCATCAGCATTAGGGAACTTGTTAGCAGTGATTAGCAATGCCTGATCTCAGGCCTCACTCCAAACGTACTGAGTCAAATGTGTTTAATGTGATCCCTGGGTGATCCATATGCACGTATTAAAGTTTGAAAATCACTGGTCCACCCTCCTCGTTCAATTTTGGATAATGAGAGTAAATTAGCATTACTTTTTAATGTTACCTCTTGACTTCAGTAACTTTTCATCCCCTGCCAGATAACGCCCAGACTCCTTAGCCTGACATACAAGGCCCCTCCACACACAGACCTGGCGTGCCCAGATCAAAGATTCTAATCCACTGTTCTGATTTACTTGCTGTGTTCTGATCCTATCTCATTTCTCTTCCACTGCCCTCTCACCTCCTCTCCTGACTTCCCCATCCACATATCTACTGGTATCCATTCCTTTGAACTTAGCTGAACTCTCTCTTCTAGGGAGCCTTCCCTGATCACTCCAGCTCACAAAATTTCCTTTTTCTTCCTTAGAACTTCTGTAGCACTTGCGAGAGTATTGCATCTAATAATAGTAACCACAGTAACACTGGCAACTGACATTTGCTGAGTATTTACTGTGTACCGGACCCTGGTCTGAAGGAGTCTTCTTAGGAACCTCCTGGGTTAGGCTCTGTCTGTCCCCATTTTACAGATGAGGACAAAGCTTGGAGAGGTCAAAGGACTTGCTTGATGCTGCTGCCTGCTGAGTAACAGAATGAAGATTTGCTTGTGCTCTTAATCACTGTAATATTCCCTTCTCACTTCTTCTAACAGCATGGATGTCCTGAGAGTAGGAACCAGGCATGCTTTTGCATCCCCACAATGCCTGCCATAAACCTAAGTAAGGCATGTTCACTCTGCCTGGAAGTGTTCTTGGTAAACCAGTTGCACAATTATATAGCTTTTCCCTGTTCATGTGAATTGGTTTGGTTTGGATTGTTACATTTGAGATTTCATTTGATTATCTGCACATAAATGAAAGGAACTATTTACAAAAATGTACAAAAGGAAACTGATACAGCCTTTTATTACATGAAACGGTAGCAGGCATTCCAGATCACGTTGCTTTGATAGGAACCCTTGTGTTTTGCGTGTTGCCTTTGGAATTATATCACAATAGCGAAAGATTTTGCCAAATCAACTGGAAAAGCAAAAAATGTTTAAAATTGACCAATGAGGTTTCATCACTTTAGCTGGGGTGGGAGTGCTAAGCTGAACTTATGATTGTCTTCTTTACAAGGCAGGATTATGCTTTGATTCACTTGTAAGACCCTTTTGATCAGTTGTTGTGAGTTTAGCATCATCTTTTACCATTTCCAGCTTGTCAGTATTGTCTGCTCATCTTCCCTCCTTGGTTGCAACCTGCTGCTGGAGAAGATCAGGGCCAAGTAGGAATTCAGTGCACTACAGGCTTCGAGTGGCATCTCTTTCTTCCTGCGCTTTCCCTCACCCTGCCTGTCCCTGTTCCTAAGCTGACCCCAGGAGAGGCGGAACAGGCACTAATACTGTTAACCGTAACTTTCCCGCCCCTCCCTCCTGCCTGTCGCTCACCTTTCCCTTCCCTCCCCCCAAAAGGACCAAGAATGGTACAATCTCAGGACTGGTTCCTAGTGGCTAAACATGGCTGCTGGACCCTCACGTGACCCCACCTTTCTTCTTCCTCCCCTGCTGTATCCCCCGAATCTCCCCCCTCTGTTCTCTTCAGCTGCGACTAAGCCCCAAGATGCTGATACCACTTTCCCCTCCTTACCTTCACTTCTAACCCAGGCCTTGGGCTGAGCCTCCATCCAGGGCCCCCGCCATGGTTCTGACCTGCCCGCGGTCCTGTACTGCAGGCTCTTGAGTGTCCGCTAGTCCTCGGAGCTGCTCCTCGCCAATCTGAGACCTGGAGCGAGCTTTCCCTTTGTCTTCTTTCTGTGACGCATCTACCTTCTCCTCCAAACACACCACACTCAATACTCTCCCTCTCCGTCTCCCAGCAAGTGTCATGTCTGAGAGATCTCAGAGCTCTGTGTCCACCTTCCTGGATCCTTTTGCTTTGATCCCGGCTGCCTGCCTTGATTCTCCCGGCTGCCTATCCCGGGATGCAACCAAGTTCTCAGGTCAGGCAGACACTGCTGTGCCTACTTGACCAAAGTGTTTAGACCACCCAAATCCATCTTCTGTACACAGTTCCCCAGCCCTGGTCCTGTGTCATTCCAGAGTGCTTTCCTTTTCGTGCTGAAATCGTCCAGGAGAATTTAGCTCATCTGTTTTCAGTTCCCTTTTTCAGGGATGGCAAATCGTTGGCATGTGTGCTATCACCATCACCTCTGTATACCCGTGGCCTACACTCTTCTGATGAGACTCAGAATTCTTCTTGGTATAACACCCCAAGCCAGTTCACTAGCATGTCACACACCATGGGATTGACTTGCTCTCCGTCACATTTGTACCAAACCTTTCCTACTGCTGTGCATTGCAGGTGACCTTGCCTTCTGTTTCATGGACAGGGTCATGGCCTCTGCCTGGGTTTCCTCTTCACCTCCAGAGTTCTGTTTTCCTTCAATTCTGTTTCTAGTTTTTTTCTTTTTTTTTTCTAGTTCCTCCCCTTTGTTCTTGTCTCATCCCCTTCCCTTCTTCTAAGACCTTTCTCCATCAGTCACTCCCTCTCCTGTTTATAACTAACCCCTCTCCTGTTTATAACTAACATCCCTGCCTGCAGATATACTTCAGTCTCCGCAGCCTAGAAAGCTACTCCTCGTACCTAAGTTCCTCTAGGCTGCCCTCCTGTCCTTTTTCTAAGTTTTTATTCTTGCCAGCTACTCAAGACACTCAGCACTCTGCCTGGGACCCTGTCCTTGATGCTTGCTCCTCCCCAGCTTTTGTGACACCGTGCCAACCCAGTACCAATGACGGCAGTTCCCATTCATTAAACACCTGCTAGTATTACCTTGCTGAATTGATGCAGTGATCTACACATCAGCTATTATGCATACCTATTCTACAGGTAAAGCTGAGCACCTTTATTGCTAACCTCAAGCCAAACTGGACTTAGACTTCTCAATCATTTTATCTTTTGGTTAAAGAAGAAAAGTCGTAGGAAATTAACAAGTAATCAACATTTTAATTTGATGGCAGTCACTTTGCTGGTACTTGTTAATGCACAGATGTTTTTGTTACACCTCAAAATTGTATTTTTTGATTTAAGAATACTGCTGTCTAATAATAATAGTAGAGTAGACAAAATTTACAGTTAAAATGTCTAAACACACTTAGCTTTAAGTATCATTCAAGAGTCATGTTAAAGAACATGGATAGAAACAACAATAAAAGTTATAAAATGCTTTTCGTAACCCAAGTCTTCTTATTGTTAAGGTTCCTGGTAATCCATTCATGATTTCAAATGGAAATCTTCTCTGCCTTGGAGATGGCATATCAAGGCTCTCATCCAAGGAGAGGAGGGGACAGTAGAAGAGGCTTATTCTTGTTTCCCTTTTTGCAGAAATTTAACTGTCTTTGCTGGAGAGAGAATATTCAATGGATATATGAGTGAAAGAATGAATGAGTAAATAAATGAGCAAAGGAATAGAATGAAGTTCAAAGTTCATATGTTGAAATTGTGTGTTAAATTGGGTAGGGCAGCTGCTGATCCTTAATTTTATCTAGGTTGTTGCAAATTATCTTCTTTACTGGACTTTGATTTGCAGATTTAGAGTCAGAGGCTTTAACAAATATGAACTTGACTACCCATTTGTGTAGAGATTTAAACTGCTATCATCGTGAAATTATTACAGCAGTTTTAAACTCTTAGCAGAAAGCTTTTAACAGAACTCTGCTATCAGAGTCAAATTTAATAAATTGGATGGAACCTTCTTTTTCCTTCCCTCTTGTACATTGTCTAGTAGAGAGGTTTCTGCTGGTGACCAAATTTGTTACAGTGCGGCGCCATCTATTCTGCCTGCTACAGACGCGTCATGGCAACAAGTGGCTGGATGCACTTTTCAGAGACAACTTGTATCCACAAATTGGTTGTTCGGGGGAAAAAATTGGACTTAGTTCTTCAGGAATACTTATTTTCACAAATTAATTCATTGTACAGAAATCAGATTTGAACCCCAAGTGTTCAGTTGTGCTCTCTGTACACCATCCATTGCTAGAGGTGGTTCAATTAAACAGGAGGGAAAGATAAATGGCAGTAAATATTCATGTGTCACATGGCAGCATTCATCTCTAAGTCAGGAATCTTGATAGAAAAAGCTCAAATTTTTAAAAATGTGAAATTACCTCCTCAGTCTTTTTTATTTCCAATTAAATTAATGTCTTATATAGACACTGTAGACTCACATAGTATTCAATACCATGTAGTTTGCTATCTCTCTCTTAGTTTCTAATTTTCACTGTAGTTCTTAGTCTTTGCTTTTTGAGTATGAGTTTACGGTAGAATAAATCAGATTAGCTTTAGTGGGAGATTTAGTTTTCTTTAATGACTTACTAAGCAAAATGTACCTTCTTCTTAAGTGAAAAAGCCAAAGTGGATTATTTTTTATTTGACTAACAAGGAAAGGCATTTCTAATTTTATTTAGTGACTGAAATAAATTACTTTAACATAAATTAAATGTGAAATATATGTATGATCCTCTTTTAATGAACAAAGCAGATTGAGAGCCAAGCAGATTTGTAGTTGATCTCTTTAACCAGTTGGTGGTGCTAAAAACTCTGATAAGAAACTAATTGGAAGGCAAAGAGGTTAACCTGGAGGCTTTCTTAATAAATGTTACTTTATTAATTTTTGAAAAATCAGTGCCAAAAATGTGTGCCCAAATTACTGCATCTTCTAAGCTTAGGAACCAAACCAAGTGTCTCTGATGGACAGCAGAATACATTTCTAATAAACTTCTGTAAAGATGTCATTGGCTCCCATAGGGTTCACATATCGGAAATTGCATGTTTGTATAATGCCTGGCTCCATCCTGGAAATAGCCGTTAACCTGCTGACTGGGGAGTGGAAGTGCGGGCCATAACGTGGGCTAGCACGGTAGATTTAAGAAATATTGTTTTATATTATTACTACTTTTTTTTTCTTTTTTTTTTTTTTTTTTTACTATTAATGGGCCTTTTAGGGGCTAGGTGTGTTTGTGTAACTTTGTTTTTTAGTGCCCAAGAAGTCCAGTAGAGTAACAGTCTGTTGCTTGAATGTGTCCTGAGATGCAGTCAGAAGAGCACAGAGGCCTTGGAGTCAGGAGCTCAAAGGTCTGAATCTATCGGTCACATCTAACCAAAGTTGTTACTTGTGCTATTCTTGCTTGCGGGATCTTAATTCCCGACCAGGGATTGAGCCCGGGTTCCAGAGGTGAAAGCACCGAGTCCTAACCACTGGACCACCAGGGACTTCCCCTACTTGTGCTATTCTTAAAAATATACACCTTACACAATTATACTTTTAAATTCTGTACTGGCTAAAGCACCTAATTAATAGTGTTTTAGAGTTTTATCATCACACTGAAGCTTTCTTCTAATTTGTTTCAATCTTCCAAACATAGAATATGCTGTGGAAAACTTAATGAAACTATCAATCTTAAAAAGTAAAAAAAAAAGAAAAAAAAGAAAAAAACCCAACAAAACGAACAAACAAACAAAAAAACCCATTTTAAACAAATAATCCTAGAACTGATTTTTTTTTTTAATTTATTTATTTTATTTATTTATTTTTGGCTGCATTGGGTCTTTGCTGCTGCGCGCGGGCTTTCTCTAGTTGCGGCGAGTGGGGGCTACTCTTTATTGCAGTGCACGGGCTTCTCATTTCAGTGGCTTCTCTTGTTGCGGAGCACGGGCTCTAGGCGCGTGGACTTCAGTAGTTGTGGCACACGGGCTCAGTAGTTGTGGCACACGGGCTCAGTTGCTCCGTGGCATGTGGGATCTTCCCAGACCAGGGCTTGAACCCGTGTGCCCTGCATTGGCAGGTGGATTCTTAACCACTGCGCCACCAGGGAAGCCCCCTAGAACTGATTTTTATAACATAAAGAATATTTAAATTTAAATAATCTTCCTGTTACCTAGATAAGGGCTGCCTATCAATTCAGGAAGGCAGGTTTTGAATATCCCTACATTTTTCATAACTATCACATACCAATTCTCTATAGCTCAGTTTTCCCACCTTGTAAAGCGAGGATCATAACGTCTTTTCCCCAGAGGTGGTGTAAGCTTTAGACGAGGTTCCGGGTGCTTGTTGGGTGGTGTTCTCCCTCCCGTGAGGCAGGGACTGTGCCTCCGTTACTTCCGAGCCCCCATGGTATCCTGGACTCAGCCAGGGCCTTAGCACAGGAGGTCCTCTCTGTGTCTGATGACGCCTGGTGCTCCACTAATGAAGAGCTGTTTCTAGTTTGTAAAGTTTCACAAGGGTTTTGTAGACTCACAGACTCACAAAACAGACACTCATCTAGTTATATCTAGTTTTCAGATATTTGCCTGTCTATCCCGGGGATATTTATGTGTTGGTCTGAATCTGCCTAAACATGTAAGACTGGGGAAGGGGATATAAGATTTCTGACAGGTGTAGCAAAGGTGTTACTAAGAGTTTGTTCATCCATCCATTTATTTGTTCCACAAAATTTACTGAGCATGACTCTTCCAGAGATGAGGTCCAGGAAAGCTTCACCATGTCTCTGAGAGCTGCAGACTTCAAGGAGCAGGACGCAGGACTTCCCTGGTGGTCCGGTGGTTAAGAATCCGCCTGCCAATGCAGGAGACACGGGTTCGAGCCCTGGTCCGGGAAGATCCCACATGCCGTGGAGCAACTAAGCCCGTGCGCCACAACTACTGAGCCTGCACTCTAGAGCCTGCGAGCCACAACTACTGAGCCCGCACACCACAACTGCTGAAGCCTGCGCGCCTAGAGCCCGTGCTCCGCAACAAGAGAAGCCACCGTAATGAGAAGCCCGCTCGCCGCAACTAGAGAAAGCCCGCGAGCAGCAACGAAGACCCAACACAGCCTAAACTAAATAAATAAATAATAAAAAATAAATTAATTATAAGAAGCGGGACACTTCCCGTTTGGTAGGAATTGATAGGCAGCCCTTATCTAGGTAGCAGGAAGATTATTTAGATTTAAATATTGTTTATATTCTATCATAAAAATCAGTTCTAGGATCATCTGTAACAATTTTTTTTTTTTGGCATTTAAAACTCTGATGGTTTCATTATGTTTTCCAGAGCATATACTGTGTTTAAAAAATTGAAACAAATCAGAAGAAAGCTTCAATGCAATGGTAATCATAAAACACTATGACTTAGGCCCTTTAGCCAGTATAGAATTTAAAAGTATAACTGTGTAAGGTATATATATATATATATTTTTAGGAATAGCACAACTAATATCTTTGGTTAGATCTGATTGATTCAGACCTTTGAGTTTTCAAGATACAGAATCATGGAAGCAGATGGCGGCAGAGACTTTAAAAATCACATCCACCGTCTCTCGTAACATAGCTAAGAAAATGGAAGCTACCTGAACTTCATGGCTTACCCAAGGTTACACAGACTAGGGTCAAGACTTGGGCCTCCTGACTCCCAATTCAATGCCAAAGCGTTAATTTTCCATCCTGACTTCTACAAGATGAGCCATTTTGGGTGTGAATAAAAACAAGTATATGCTTGTTCAGCCTCAGTAAACTTTCATACGAAACATGGTGTATCATTTCTGCCCAGTTTATCAGAATGAAACCTTGCAGTTTCATTCAGGAGGCAGTTAACTAAGGTGCCCCTACATACGTTTCAGAGCAGAGCAGCGGGAGGGAGCCCACGCCAGGTACGCAACATGCAGTTCTCAGCCAGAGCAGATGAATGCCAGGACCATACCTGACAGAGGCAGGCAGGGTTTCCATTCGCCGTCTGCCTTGCCTGCGTCTGGTTTCCTGCGAGACGAATGGCATTCTATGCCTCAGGTGTATTAGTAATTTCTGAGTTTGTTCCCCACTCAAGATGACCTCATTGTTCTGTGCTGCTTTTCCATAATTATACAGTAACAGGAAAATAAACTGGTTCTGCATACAGCCCACAGCAGAAATCTTGTGCTCTTTATGTAAGTTTGATTTATAGACGTGTACCGCAGAGCGGAGTGACTATGAAACATTCATCTTCCCATTGCTAGTTGCCATGGAAATCGAGTACACAGAGCAGTGTCATTCCAGTCCTGGTGATGCCTGCAGTAGTTTATTCCTTTGTTGTTCTCGTTTCTTAAGCAACTGCCCAGTATTCTTTCATCATGACAATTAATCATGCACACACGTTTTTGTCTTTCATCTCAAATAGAAAGTACTAAAAATGTATGATAAAATTTGGGAGAATTTAAATATTCTGTGGGTTTAAATATGCATTTGTGATTTTTCCCCCTCAGTCCCATTGGAAAAATAGGTCATATTTTTAAAAAAACACATATTAATGTACAGAGATCTCAATAAAGACAGCAATACAGAAATTTGAGGAGAAAGCATTACTACGCTAAGGAAATCTTAAGGAACTTCAGATTCGCAGGTCTCCCAGTGTTTGGCGCTAAGTCTGCATTTTGGGTAATGCCAACCCCAAAAAAGCCACTGAGCTAGATGTTATCAACTCTTCTTTTGGTTTGTTTTGTTAGCTTCTTGTAGGGGTTTGAGCAACCTACATACTTATTGGAGAGTGGTAGATATTAGAGTAGGGACCCTTTTTTCTTTAAAGGCTAATAAAGTTCAAGAATTTTTTTTACAGATTAAGTAAAGGGAATTCTAGTTAGTCTTCCTCATTTTTTTTTTTTTTAAAGAAACCATTTTACCCAGTTTAACCTAGCAGAGTTCTTAGTACACAGCATGCCCACCATTAATAAGTGCTTGTTGATTATCCACCTTCTTTTATTGGGTTTTATTTTTTATTGATTAAGAGAGCTTGTCCGGGAATAACTCTGCGTGGATCTAAATCCCTGCTCCCTTGCTTGTTGGCTGTGAGACCTCTGAGAAGTATCAATATCTTAACTTGCCTTGGTTTCCTTATCTGTAGAGTGAACAGCTGTAAAATTAAGAAAATCAGGGCTGATTGGGGGCTTCACAGGGATAATCCATGCCAAGGGTCTAGTTCTATTGCCTGCCATGGGATAAATGCTTAGGCAGGGGGGGCTGTTCTGGTGGTGGTGGTGGTTATCCCTGCGAGGATTACAGTACTGCTCGTAGGACTCGGGCTATTCCAGGGAGGATGCCACACCCAGCCCGGGGCTCTGTCCCCAGCATCCAAGTTCACAGATAATTGCCAATGCTTCGTTGGACTTGGGCCGCAGGGACTGGGTCCATCTCAGCACTTTGGATACTAGCATGGTAGCCTAGAGGCATTTACAGTGGTCTTTTGATCTGCAAATGGAGAAGAGAAGGCCGCTGCCCGTGGGTTTGTTTCTCATAACCGGCTGTGTGTGGGGTACGTGGGAGGGCATGGAGAGAGAGTGAGCTGCCTGTTCATGGCTTGCTGGGGGAAGGTTCCAGCGTTTGTCTACCGAGCCTGCCTCTCCGCCCCACACTCCCCGTGTCATTCAGCAATGGCTGCAGCCTCCCTCCCGCCTTCCTGGAACTGAAGTTTTCCAAACTGGTAGCAGAAGCATTCTTTGTTGAAATTCACTGTCCTTGGCAGTCCTCCAGGGCACACGGCAATGCCTATTTATATGATTCAGCTTTTGTTTGGTTAGCCTTGTATTTTGTCCGTTTTGCTTTGTGCAGTTCTTTCTCCCCACCCCTCAAATTTTTCATCTTTAAATCCCTTGGACTTCATTTCTGTTTATTTTACTAGCTGGCTTCATAATGTTGCTAAAAGTTGTTTGCGTTAAGCTATCACAAAATGAATAGCCTTAGATTAATTTGTCTTTCCCCCGCCCCCCCCCCCCCCAGCCTGATCCATAGCATGTGAACTAGGTGCACTTTTCTTAATGATTAAAACAAAATGGTCTTTATGGTTTCCCCTTTGCCACATTCAAATATTACACCACAGCGTTCCCGGTTCTCTTTATTTACCTCTTTGTTTTTCCCTGGCTGCTTATTAGCAGGCTCATGCCAGTTCCAAAGAGATAGCAGTTTAACTTTTCTGAATATTGTGTTTTCCCCTTCACTGTCATTCTTCCTGCTTCTCCCCACATGATAAAAACTCTGGAGTCAGACTCTCATGTCTTCTATGAGAAGCTCTCAACACCCAAGGTGACCTGGGCACTCAAGGGACCCCTGTATTTCTGTGACTGCATTGGACACACTGTGTATAGCTCTCAAATCAGTGACTGCAATTTAGACCCTCCCTACATATTTGATAACGTTTCCAAATCCTCCCTGGGCCCCTGCTTGGCTTCATGGTTCTCACCTCACACTTAGTGAGCACCGTGCACTCTTGTCTTCTCTTTGCACCCTGATCTCTAGAGGAGGTGCCTCTGTCCTGTGCTCTTTCTTTGTTTTGGAAACAAATATTTGTTGGCATCTACTGCATTGCAGGCACTGGGAATATATAAAAGTAAACAAGACAGGCACCGCCCTGCCTTCTAGGAGCTTATTGTCTAGTTGGGGAGATAGGTGGTCAGAATCCAAGGTGGTTAATCCTGAAAGATGACTACAGAGCACTGTGGGAATATGCAGGAAGGCTGCTGACTGCAGGCTGGGGAAGGGGCACGGAGGCTGACTTCAGAGGGAGTGGTGGCTGATGGGAGACCTGGAGGGTGGAAATAGCCAGGCAGAGGGAGAGAGAACGTGTTCTAGGCAGAGTGTATCCGCAGAGGGCAGCAGGGGAGCCTGACCCTTTGAATAACTAAGGGTTGTTAACTGTAGCTAGTCTGCTGTTGAATATGCTCATTTTTGTTTGCCTGGGTGGGTGGGGCCAGAAGGGTAAATGCAGAGTGATGAGACTGGAAAGGTACGCAGGGCCTGGGTCATGAATGGCCTTGTAAGTCGCTGAGAAGTTTGAACTTGATCCTAAGGACAACAGGAAGCCATTGAAATGTTTTAAGTAGGGAAGCAACAGGATCGGATTTGTGGTTTACCTGGTGTCTCCTATCACAGTGTGAGGAATAACCTCTATCTGGGTTGATCCCAGCGACGCCCCCCCCCCCGGCGCAAACTCACCTTCTTAACCCCACAATGTGAGTCCAGCTCAGCACATCCAGCTTCTTACATTTTCCTGATTAACACAAAGGCTTGTCCCAGACTCTCCTTCCCTTTTTCTAGCTTCCTGTCTTGACGATCAGGACTCCACCTTCTCCCAGCTCCTGGCTGATCCTTGCTCTGAAATGACTGTGTCATCTGGAATGTCTGCTGGAGTCCCCATACTACCATTGCCCAGAGAGTCCATTGCTTTGCCTACCAGTGTGGATTCCCCCAGGATTTGGGGATCTAGCCTGAGTTCATTGGGTTCCTTTGACCCCTGAAATTCATTGCAGCTCGTACGATTGGCACTTCCTGCCCGGCTCTTAGCAGACCAGACCTGACCTGCCCCTGAAGAATTCTTCTAGCCCTTTTTCCCACCAGCAGTTGAATATTCCAGATATTCCACACTGATCCCCTTCCCACCCCCATATAGGACAATAAATGTGGGGAGATGGATTGAAATAAGATGAGTTGAACTAGCCAGTAAACTTTGGGAAAGTTATTTAATGTCTCTGTGCCTCAGTTTCCTTACCTGTAAATAACAGATATTAAGAGAACCAACACCATAGAGTTGTTTGAAGGATCAAATGAGTGGATGCATGAAAAACACTCTGCTTGTCCCATAGTAGGCACTCACTGTTTATTATTGATTTTATGAAAGTGTCTAGACTGTCAGAGAGAAAGAAGCAGGAGAACATAAAAGGATTTTGACTTCAGGGATAATTTACCCCAGGCAAATGAGATTAATCTTGAAAGGGCCACGCCTCTTCACAATGGGTAATCGACAGATGACAGTAATAATACTACACCCTTCCCAGTCCGGGTAGTGACCAACCTGGCTTCCTTTCAAACCTGAGGTTTTATTGTCCGTTGATTTTGTTCCAGAAATTCTCTGAATTTTCATGAAATTAAATTAGCTTTGCATTTCATAAATTATGCTTTATTCCAAAAGACAGTCACGATGTTTGCCTCAGCTTTGCATCAGTAGTTTGGGCCTCCTAGGACCTGCCTTTCCTCCTTAATAATAGTGATAATAACAGCTACCAGTTGATAAGGCAGGAGAAGACAACTCTCCCTATATACTGGTTTATTCCACAAATACTTGCTGAATGCCATGTGCCAGACACTGAGAAGGGTACTTTCAGGGCTACAGGAACAAATCAGACAGGGACAGTCTTTCACAGAGTGACTGTAAGTAGAAAATGGTACCTACTGTAGAAGAACAAAGAGGCGAGAGGATTTAATTCCAGCCAGGGTAATCGAGGAACTTAGCAACTGAGTTAGCATTTGAAGAATCCCTGGAAGGAAAGCATCCAGGAGAGAGAAGAGCATGGACAAAGAGTGGGTGGAAGAGAGTAGGAGATGGAACAGGAAAGGTAAGTAGACCTGAGGGTGTGATGACACACAGAGTGCTTACTGGACACCAAGCCCCATTCTAAATGCTTTGCTTGTCTTAACTGTGACCCTCACAGCAACCCCGTGAGGTGGCTACTCTTATTACCCCTATTTTACAGATGAGGAAACGGAGACACAGAGCGGCCAAGTAACTTGGCTAAGATCACAGTAACTGATAGAATTTGGTTTTGACTCAGACATTCTGACTCCAGATTGGAAACACAAATAGGCATACACATCATGTGAGGGAGAATCTTCGCCTTTCTTTCCCTTTTACATCTCTCCCCATGTGCTTTTGAATCTCTTTATCAGTCAGATCTACTACAATTTATAATTTTGAAGGAATTTTAGTTAAGGGCCTTTTCCAGTTCAATTTCAGTAGAGTAAAGATCTGGACAGCATATAAATTTTTGCAGTCAAAAATAGAGCTATATAATCTATGGCTATAAGCCTTTTCATGGACCTAAGGCTGTGGATATATGAAAACACTTAAGCTAAATTGTACACCCTTTTTATAAAATTCCCTGATTTCTGACAATTTGGTCATAAAATCTTTTGATAAAAATATCAAAAACCTCATGGGATTTCCCTGGAGGCGCAGTGGTTAAGAATCCGCCTGCCAGTGCAGGGGACACGGGTTCGAGCCCTGGGCCGGGAAGATCCCACATGCTGCGGAGCAACTAAGCCCATCCGCCACAACTACTGAGCCTGTGCTCTAGAGCCCGTGAGTCACAACTACTGAGCCCGCGTGCCACAACTACTGAAGCCCGTGCGCCTAGAGCCCATGCTCCGCAACAAGACAAGCCACCGCAATGAGAAGCCTGCGCACCGCAGTGAAGAGTAGCCCCTGCTCGCCGCAACTAGAGAAAGCCTGCACACAGCAACAAAGACCCAACGAAGCCAAAAATAAACAAATAACTAAATTTATTTTTTAAAAAAATCAAAAACCTCATACTGCAATACTATAAAATGTGGGTGCATTAATGGCAACAACAACAAAAAAATCTGTATTTTAGGCTGTCATGACCTGTTTAAACATCATAATGAGAAACATTTATGGCTTAAATAATTGAAGTCCCTTTTTCTCAGGATCCGTATACTCATCTCACCCTTTTGTTAGATCTTCAAACTAATCACAAAACTGACTGGCTTGAGCTTCTCCGTAACTCTTTTCTTCTCCATCGTGGGGTGGTGGGATGTGCCCAGGGCTGTTGGTTAGTTGTTCAGGCTCGGATCTCATGTTATGGGGAGTTGACTTAGGCAAGTCTGTTAACCTCCCTGGACCTCAGTTTCTTCTCCTAAAGGACTTCTAGCTTTAAATACCTTGATTCTCTGTTTCCATACCTTTTGTTTACTTACTCTTTAAAGAAAATTATGATTAATAGCACAGTGAACTAATCGCCAGAAATGAAGCAAAGGGCAAGCAAATAATTTGCTCATCAGTTTCACTGATCATCATCAATTTCATCATGAGTTTCATCAATCACCATCATCAGTTTCACTCAGCATTATTTAACAAATATTTATTAAGCACCTACCATGTACATGATAAATATTTGTGTTTCACTGCCCAGCATTACTGATAATTACAATGTTAAATTCTCAGATTTACTTGGAATTTACCTTCTCTCAGTTTCCCCATTGCTAATATACCCTTCATGGCTACATTATTACTCTAGAATCTTATTCTCTTTAATCTTATTTTCTTACACCCCGAACAAACAAAGCAAAACAGAAAACTTTCATCTCAAAGGGATCCTTAATATATTGCAAATTATTATTAAATCATGTACAGCATTTTTCTTTCCGTGTTTTCAATGTAAAGAAGCCCCATAAACCTACTGCTTCATAGGGAAAACCATAGCCGTCAAATGTTCACATCTAATCCAGCTGGATCAGCTGACATACTAGGTCTAATGGTTTGCAGTGATGGATTTGTCATAGACCTGGAGCCTCCTGCAGGTTGTAAATTGCTCAGACTCTAATGCTGTGGAAAATTTACAAGGACTGCAATTAGAATAGAGTGTTTTGACTTATCTCAGTTGTATTGGGAAAAAACACAAAAAAGAAAAAACCCTGATAAGAGGTGTATCAGATAGTCATAAGTTCATGTGACAAAAAAGAGTTATTGGGCAATTTGTCAAATAAGATGGATAATAATGATGGCCAAAATATCTGTCATTTTTCGAGTGCTTTAGTGAGTGCTGGGCATTGCCATTATTTCATTCAATCCTCACAGTCACCTATTATTATTCCTATTTTACAGATGAGAAAACTGAGCTTAGAGAGGTTAAATAATGTTCCCAAAGTCACACAGTTAACGCATAGCTGAAAATGTTTCAAGTTGCTTGTTGTCACCTTCAGTTCATCTCATATTTAAATCAAAAGTCATTCTCCTTGTCCTCAGGTCAGCTCTTTCTTTCTATTTCTGTCAGTGATACCACGATTTTCTCAGATTCATTCTCACAGCCATTGATTTTTCCTTTTCTGTCCTTGCTCTAAATCCATTCAGTCACCAAGTCCCTTTGCTTGTTCAGTGTCTTTGTGCTGTCAGCCCTCTTCCCATTACCCTAGTCCAGGGGTCTAGGCCTTATATCTAAGTGTAGAGGCTAAAGGCCAGAATTTCTTTTTTTTATTGAAGTATAGTTGATTTACAATATTATATAAGTTTCAGGTGTACAGGATAGTGATTCAGTATTTTTGCAGATCATACTCCATTGTAAATTATTACAAGATAATTGCTGTAATTCCCTGTGCTATGCAACATATCCTTATTGCTTTCCTATTTTATACATAGTAGTTTGTATCTATTAATCCCATACCCCAACGTACACCTCTCCTTTTCCCCCTCCCCTATGGTAACTACAAATTTATTTTCTATATCTGTAAGCCTGTTTCTGTTTTGCATATATATTCATTTGTATTATTTTTTATATTCCACATATAAGTGATATCCTACAGGATTTGTCTCTCTCTTTCTGACTTATTTCACTAAGCATAATATTCTCTAGGTCCATCCATGTTGCTGCAAATGGCTGAATTTCATTCTTTTTTTTTTTTTTTTGTGACCGAGTGATATTCCATTGTATATATATACCACATCTTCTTTATGCATTCATCTGTTGATGGACACTTAGGTTGCTTCCATGTCTTGGCTGTTGTAAATAGTGCTGCTATGAACATCAGGTTATGTATATCTCTTTGAATTAGTTTTTTCATGTTTTCCAGGTATATACCCAGGAGTGGAATTGTTGGATCTTATGGTAATTCTATTTTTAGCTTTTTGAGGCACCTCCATACTGTTTTCCGTAGGGGCTACATAATTTACATTCCCACCAGCAGTGCACTAGGGTTCTCTTTTCTCCACATCCTCACCAGCATTTGTAAGAACAAACTCTAAACTCAGTATTCACATAGGCTGGCTACCCTCTGGCTCCTACTTTGTTCTGTTCTCACTTCCTTCGCGATGAACTAGTTCCCTAAACACATGTTGCTGTTTTTCCGTGTGGCCTCCGTTGTGCATGATAGCTCCTTTCTGGGATGTCCCCTCCCCTGCTCCCTGCTCTGTGAGCCCTGCTCCTCCCTCAGGTTGAGGTCGGGTTCCTTCTCTATCATGTGTTCTGATCAGTCCATTCCTCAGTGAGTATCCACCTCTTCCCAGTGCTTGTTATGGTAGCTTCCCAACCTCTCATTTTGCTCTAAGTGTGTGCTACCTGCCTTATATTGCTCTTCCTGTGTGTGATCTGTCTCTCACAGGTGCTCAGGGGCAGAGATTAGACCCCTCACGATCATCAGAACATTGCTGTACACCCCAAGGTGCAAGTTTCCATGTCCCTTGTGCATGCATGAGGATAGCAATTTTTATGGTCCCTATAGCACATCTCTCACATCGAACTCAGTGAGTTAACAGATCTCTCATTAATCCACCAAAGCCATATTACTCAGAGACCCGGTTCACTGGAAAATGGCCACGTGCATTCACAGATTGCGGTGGTCGGTTGTTTGCAAAAATGGCCACAACCAGCCCTCTCCCTGCCCGCTGTTGGTGCTGGCCTTTGCAAAGGGTCTTGACTCTCCTGCCATCAGGAGGCATTTATTTCTCTCTCTCCGAATTTGAGCTGACCTTGTGACTTACTTTGACCCAAGGACAGAGGAAAAAGTAGCAAATCATCAAACTTGAGGGTGATCTTGGGAGCCCCCACCCCCAAAAGGACTCCATCGGAAGCCATACCTTTTGCCCCATTAGCCCCTGAGTTTTTGTCCTACTGTGTGCAAATAGGAGATATAGTTTGAAATGCTTCTTTAACCACAGTCTTACTGCATTTTAAAGTTCTGCACTTCAGTAGAAAGGGGTCTTAAAAGTAGATAATAAATTGTGATTATTTACATGCTCTAATACCATACTTCTGTTTTGTCTCTCCTAATTTCCTGAACATAATCTTGGAGTCTCCCCTCCCCTTCTCTCCTACCCATTATATGGAAATAAGCTCTGTATTTGCCAAATAGCAAACCAGCTTTTCTTTGACAGTGTATATTTCACTTCTGTGCTGCTGCTGTGTCCCAGTAACATTTTCTTTCATGGAAAATGCCCATTGCTTCCAGGAGCGTATGATTTTTTTTCAAATGCCTGATGTTTTAAAAGTGAAACTTCATTTCAGATAGAATGATCTTTGGTTTTATAAAATGGAATCTTTTTTATGGTTCTGTGGCTGTTCATCATTTTAAAACCTATTAGTTGTAACAGGTCAGCTTGAAAAATGAGGAGTTCTAAATTTCACTTGGAATACCTCAAGATAGATTCCGAAACGGTGCCAGTAAAATTATGTTTGAATGATTCTTGAATTTTTTTTTTAAGGGATGACTTTCTCCTTTAAATGTGTATTCAGTAAAACACAGTTATTCAGATTCTAGTAGACCTGTAAGAGAGCCAGATTCATGCATAACACAGATGCATTCATTGTTCATGGGCTTTTACTCTCCTAATGATTGACCTAATGTGTTGTATCTCCTTTTTCTGGCTGAGAGAAGGAATGACATTTTATAAGCATTTTATACAGTAATATGTTCATATTGTGTTTCACCTCTTACTGTTTCTCAGACTACAAGAATACCTGCGACATATTGAGATAGCTCATATCATTGCTAGAAAAGTACAATGCAATTTGGATAGAAAATGTAATAGCTGTAGTAACAGAATATAATTAAATTAGTGCTTACTGTAAAAATAGTGGAAGGATTTATTTTTGGTTTTTAATGGATCGGATCAGTGTGATTAAAAATATGTAAAATAATAGCATTCACTTTGCAGTGGGATCGGCTCTCTAATATTCATCCTATTCCATTTTTTTCTACCCTCCCCCATTTTTAAGTAAACCCAATATTCAGGATTTTGAATTTGGTAAAATAGGGAATGCATTTGTTACATTCTTTGAAAAAGCCTTGAAATTGAGGGATTTTAAATTGAGCAGGCATATTTTTGTTAATTCATTAAATGGTTACTGAGGACCTACTGTGTGCCTGGTCCCTTTCTGGGTCCCAGGGCCAGAGCCATGAACAAAGCAAACAAGGTCCCTGCTCTCAAGGAGTTCACAGTTAGTAGTAAGAAGGCAGGCAATAACCGCGTAAGCAAACAAGTTAACTTCAGGTAGGGATAGTGTGCTATAGGGAAAGTAAAACAGAAGAAATGAAAGAATGACTGACAAGGGGGTGGTTTTGATGGAGAGGTAAGGGAAGGCGTTTTGGGAGGGTCACCTTGGAATAAGACCTAGATGGTGAAAAGCTGATTGCCGTTTGGGAGAAGAGCTGCCCAGAAAGAGGGAAAGCAGTTAAAAAGGCTCTGATGTGGGGATAAGCCTGGCAGGATTGAGAAACTGAAAGAAAACCAGAGTGGCTGGATTGCAGTGAGCAAGAGGCAAGATCTGCAGTGAAATTTGAAAGGTGGAGGGGGGCAAGATGATGGATTATTCACGGATGCTGCCCCATATGATACGGTATTATTTTATTCTCTGTGCTGTGTTGTATCATGCCATATCTCAGCATACTGTATAAATACATATTTATGTTTCTATACCTTGTAAGCAGGGAGATGAAGGGTTAAAGAAAGATGTTTGAGTCCTCAAGATGTGTAGGTTTTCTGAGCATTCCCAGTATACAAAGTCATGCTTGTGGGCTGTAGTATCCTTTCCTGGATCCTCACCATCTTCCCATGTTTCTTTCTAATTATCAGTTAAATTCTGTTCAATAGATATTTTCTGAATCCATGCTGGGCACAAGAAACTGATGAGTCTACTGGGCAGTTATAGACTGATGCAGCAGAAAATGTGATAGGCTTTCATTGGAAAGCAACTTTCCTGCATTTTATCTGTTATTTCAGTCGGTGGTCAGCTACCTTTTCTAACATCTTATTTATCCCTAGGTTGCAAATCATAACGTGTATTAAGGACCGAATATCTAGTCTAAATGTCAGTGATTTGTAATGTTAACATAGTCTTCATTTGTTCCTCTTCATTGGAGACACAAGACAAGAAAAAATGATTTTGAGGCCTGCGTGTGCATCAGGCTAAAAAGAATTTATCATTTAAATACCTTTCTTCTGGAGGAAATAAGTTGTTAAAAATTAACAATTTAATAAAATATATATGAAAGTTTAAAATATATATATTCTTTTAAATGAAGCAACACAGATTTGCAGACTCTGTTCTATTATTATGACGATGATTCAGAGTGTCTGATTTAGCCTAGGGAATCAGGAAATAATACAGATTATCTCCTTTCTGTGCATCTTCAGACCATATGTAGTCATAATATACTGACTGAAAATTTCCACTGAATTAAACTTTCTAGTGATTTATAAGACATTGAGATGCATTACTAACAGCAGTTATTGAATCTTCCTTTAGAGATAATTAATAAAAAGATGTTTTTAAAGGCAATAGTTTAGGTTTCATTCTAGCAAAAGTAAGTTCTAGAAGCCTTTCAATGGTTTGCTGCTAGTAATTCCACTCCTTGGATTCTTGTTTTGCTTTATCCTTTCTAACTCTCGCTGATTCTGTGGTTTAATAGATTTTCCTCCTGTTTAGAATAACACTGTAGAAGCCAGCACTACATTTAGTATCCATCTCCTGCCATGGACAATCCCTCTTCCCACTGGCTTGGTTCCAGGGGGTCTGGAAAAGAGCTGGCCAGGCTTGACTAACAGGGCAGGCCACTTCAGGCAGTTCTCGTAGCTTCTCCTGCTCTGCTGCTTATTCTCTTGTAGATGTACATGTGGTATGTAAGTGTGTGCATGCGTGTGTGTGTGTGTGTGTATTTGAAATAGTTGAGGCTGAAAAAAATATGTATGTTCCTCCCAGATTGAGAAACAAAACATTCCATTCCAAACATGATTGAGAAGTCCACTGGGTCACCCTGCCTGGTTGCATTTCCCTTCCTCTGCCCCAGAGATAACCACTATCCTGAATTTTTAAAATCATTCATGTATGTCTTTATATTTTATGATATGGATTTATGTATTTTAAATAATACATAGTATTGTTTTATCTTTCAAGCTTACATAAATGCACATTGCCTTTTCTCTTATTATATTTTAAAGACTTAGCCCCCTTGATACTGGCATCTTTCAATTATTTTCCCTGCTGTATAGTATTCTGTTGAAGCCTGAGGAGGTACAATAACTAGCACCCTCTCTTGCCATCTAGAATAAACTGAGAAATAGATGCAAGCGTTAGAGAGTGGTAGATAAAAATATCAGCTTTATTTGTGAGATAGCTCTGTTGGAGGGACAGGCTTGCTAGTATGCAGCCAGGATTAAATAGAAGGTTTACCCTTCTAATCACAGGCTGTGCAGTTAGCCTGGGACTCCCCACCGGAGCTCTGTCCGCATAGCACTGGGGAGCAGAGCACTGTGTATGCCCCACACAGTCAGGTGCCTCTTACAGAGAAAAGAAGAAGGGGACACCAATTGTTTCTCTAGGAGGAATGAGTGAGGAGGTGGAGAGAGGCTGGGAATGTTACTCCAAAAGAGGTCCCTCTGCATGGAAATAGACAGGGAGAAGCAAGTTTTCCCCGGAACATTTTTTTCTATTATATAAGTGTCCCATAATTTATATATCCATTCTCCTGTTGATAGACTCATTTGTTATTATCACAGATGGGCTACAGTGTCTCCTTGTCCACATGTGGGAGCTATCCTGTAGAGCACATGTACCTAGGAGTGGAATGGCAGGGTCAGAGCCATGCTAATCTGTAACCCGACTTGCTCCCTAAGTGGTCTTTCACGTTCTCTCTTATCAGTGCATCAGAATTCCTTTCTATCCATATCCTCATCAACACTTGTTATCAAACTCTGTAGTTTTTCCCAAGCTGATGAGTGTGAAATAGCACTTTATTATCATTTTAATCTCCCTGATTACTAGTAAAGTTCAGCATCATGTCTGCTAGCCATTTGGGTTTCCTGTTCTGTCAATTGCCTATTTATATTATTGGCCCATGTATTAATATTGAGTTGTCTCTTTTATGTTAATCTATAGGGGTTCTTTGCATATTCTCAGTACTAATCCTTTTTCATTTATGAGTCATAAAAAATCTTTACCTGTTTGTGGCTTGTATTTTCATTTTTTTATTAGGGTATCTTTAGACATTTATCTGGGATATCAAAGGACTTTCTCCTTTAATAGACTTTGACATGTCCAAAGTCTAAAATTATATAGAGAATGTGGGTCGTATCACTTGAGCATACTAATAGGGTCTTGTGTTTTCTGCCTGTTGAAGTATTTACATTGTCTTTGAACAACTGCTGATCTTTGCTATTTTATATTAGGCTGTTTGAACACTGTTTCTGCAAGATTTATGTTACTCTTCAGATTCTTTGACATTATAGAATTTAATGCTTCATGTTTAAATCTTAATACTTAAATTATGATTTTTTTTTCCCTCAGTGTAGTTAATAGGCTGTACCATAAAACACCTCTGATCTACCAAAAAGCAAATTCATCCACCACTTGGAAACTCTATGTGTGGAAAACAACTTTTTCTTTTAACTAATCCTATAGTAATGCTCTATTAATGCTTCATTCTCTCCTCAGAGCTTGTGGACATTGTTATTATCCAAAGGCACTTGAGTCTGGATTAAATATCATGCTACTTATATAAGGAAATTACATCACGATTTTGCTAATTCTTGATAAGAATAGTTTCTTATGGGTTATAGACACCAATAAAAAGATTCTTAAAGAGCACTTGGTACAGTCTCTTATTTTACACATGTGAGTTTAAATAATCCACCCAAGGTTGCACACCGAGATGGGCGTAAAATCAAGGTTAAGAACAAGGTCTCTCAGCCACAGCGTAGTGTGCTCTCCATTGCAGTGGTGTCTTAGTCCATTTGGGCTGCTGTAATAGAAAACCATAGACTGGGTGGCTTAAACAACGGAAGTTTATTTCTCATAGTTCAGGAGGCTGGGCAGTCCAAGATCTAGGTGCTGGCAGATTCATGTCTGGTGAGGGCCTGCTTCCTAGTTCACAGACAGCCGTCTTCTCATTGTGTCCTGACATGGTGGAAGAGGCAAGGGAGCTCTCTGGGGTCCCATTTATAAGGACACTAATCCCAATCATGAGGGCTCCACCCTCATGACCTAATCACCTCCCGAAGTCCCCACCTCCTAATACCATCACCTTGCAGGTTAGGTTTCAACATAAGAATTTTGGGAGAATACAAACATTCAGTCTGTAGTATATATGTTATAGAATCATGGCTTTACTGTCTATTTTTATATAAAGTTGGTGTGTATTTTTACAGCTAGATTTCCTTGACTGATAGGTTTCAGTGCATTTGGCTTTTTTGTTGCTGGCATCTTTTTAGTTACTTAGCGTCAAAAGGACTGTTTATCATACTTCCTTAAATTAGTTTTATGGAAGTAATGTACACTGTTTTCCTTCCTTATTTAACTAGTGTTTACATGCTAGTCTTTCCAGCAGGTTGTATAAATAAGCTAAGTGTTACGGTACATTATTCCAAAGTGGCATATTTACTTAGTGCCAAAATATTATAATACCAAATGATATTTCCAAATCATTTGTATTAATTTACACTCCAATCATCAGTATGTGAGAGAGTCTGTTGACCTGTATCTTCTTCAAGACTTGGTATTGTCAGACTTCTTAATCTTTTCTAGTGGAGTGGGCATAATAACTCATCACGGGCCTGATTTGTATTCCCTGATTAATAATGATTCATCTATCATATCTCTTCATGTTTGTTATATATCTGTATATTGTCTATCTGTATATTGTAAATATGTCTGTCATTTTTACCCATTTTTTTTCTGCTGCATTTTCTGTTGATTTGAACCTGTTCTTTATACATGTTCTTGGGGCAAATATTTTGTCAGGTAACAAATGTCTTCTCCCAGTTTGTTGCTCATCTTTTCACTTTCTACAGGTATCTTTTTTGAAATATAAATCAAATTTAATTTGTTTGAATTTATAAATTTTTTTGTAGTAGAGTGATTGTGTCTTATTTAAGAAACCCCTTCTTATCTCAAGGTCAGAGAAATACTCGTATTTTCTTCATAATTTTTAAAGTTTTGCTCTTGTAAATTAAGTCCTTAATTCTTCTGGAGTTGATTTTTTAGTATGGCATAGAGTGTGTGGGAACCTAATTTCACTTTTTTTCCATATGGATAACCAATATTTTCAGCTCTTTTTATTGACTGCCCTCTTTTCTCTACAGCTCTGCCATTCTGCCTTTGTTTATGAATTTTCTATTCTGTTTCTTTGGTCACTTACCCTATCCCTGCACGAATACCACATTGTCCTCATAAAATCTTAATATCTGTAGGGCTACTCTCCCTCTTTACTTCTCTTCTGCAGCAGTGTATTGGTTATATTGAGTCTTTTGTTTTAAATTCCAGAACTGGCTTATTGAGAGACAAAAACTCTGTTCACATTTTAATTAACATTGCATTGAGTCTGCAGATTTTCTGGACAATTGACATCTTAATGATATTGCCTACCTATCCATGATTATGGTATATTTTCCATTGAATTAAGTATTCTTTAAAGCCTTTCAGAAAATTTTTATAATTTTCTACACCATCACACTACCAGTATCATCATCATAATGATTATGGTTGTCACTTTCTAAAGCACCCTTAACGGTTTCTTGTGTGCCAGGCCTCATTCTGTTACTTTGTATTCAGTCTTCCTAACAACCTTATGAGGTAGTCCTAGTAATATGGGATATTTCACACAGGAAACTGAGGCACCTAGAGGTTAATTGACTTGCCCAAGATCCTACAACTAGTAAATGGCAGAGGCAGGTTTCTAAACCAAGGTGCCTGGGTATAGAGTTTGTGCTTTTAATCACTACTCTATATTGCAAATAGGTTTTTCTCTTTCTGTGTTGGATTTATTCCTACATATTTTATAGTTTTTTATTAAGATATAATTGACATATAATGTTGTATACAAGTTGTACAATGTGTTGATTTGATACATTTATATATTGCCATATGATCACTGCCTTAGTGTTAGCTAACACCTCTCTCAGGTAACATAATGAGCATTTCTTTTTTGTGGTGAAAACAATTAAGATTTAGTCTCTTAGCAATTTTGGAGTTTAGAATATGGTATTTTATAGTTTTGTTGGTATTAAAATGGTAGCTTTTGAAAATTGTTTTTTAATTACTTACAGAAACAATTAAATAGAAATGTAATTTATTTTTGTATATCAATCTTATATCTAGTAACCTTGTTAAATTTATCTGTAGATTTTTAAAGGCGTTTCTAAGAAGATTATGATACCAGTAGAAAATAGTAACATCTTCTTTCTTCCTTTCCAATCCTATGCCTTTAATTTCTTTTTCTGGACTTAACTACACTGGCTAGTACTTCCAGTGTTGATAATATCTTGTTCCCAGACTCGGGGAGAAAGACTTCAACATTTTATCACTTACTTTGATCATAGCTATAGATGTTTTATAATTATATCCTGTGTCAGATTAAAGAAGTTCCTCCCTAGTCTAGCACAGGAGTTTCTGTCAAGAATGGGCATTAAATTTTATTACATACTTTTTCTCTATCGAGGAGATGATATTGGTTTTTTACTTTAATCTGTTAATGTGCTGAATGGCTTATATATATGTGTGTGTATGTGTGTGTGTGTATATAAATGTAAACACAATTTGGTCATGCTATTTTTTTTTATACACAGTTGGATTCAGTTTGCTAATATTTTACTTAAGATATTTGTGTGTGTGTGTGTGTGTGTGTGTACTATCAGTAAAAGACCGTGTTAAAACAAGTTCACAGGTTGAAATTTTTGTACCCACTCAAGGTTTGCTCAGATTCAGGGTACCAGTCTACATGAGGGCAATCAATAGCCATAACCTTTCAGAGATAGCTTATCATTTTTTCTTTTATTTTTCGTTTACTTCTTTGCTCAAGGCAACTTCCATCTTACCCTTTGGGTATCAGCTTAACGTGGGAAAGTTATCCTATGAGATGATCCATGTTGGGCAAGCCCTGGATCTTGACTCCTGGCCTCTTCTCCCATGAAGCCACAAAACCAAAGCTCAAGTTCAGATATGGACCGACACCCCAAGGCAAAAGTGGCCTTGGGATGCTGAGTTTCCACTAACCTCCTTGGATTCAAGCTGCCTCAAGAATATGGCCTGTTCCCACTATCTTTTTAACTCAGTGCCTTTAAGGTAGTTTTGTTTTAGTATCTTATTTACCATTTTTGTTGTTTTCAGTGGGGGAATTGGTCTGACTATCCAAAATTAGAAACTCACATGAATTATTAAATACTTTTTCTCTCAGGCTTTTCTTTCTAAATTCTCTTTTCCAGATATTGATTTTTTAGACAGAACATTAGATTTATTGGGCAGAGCATTGGATTTATTAAGTTTTGGGGAAGACTAACCATTTACTTGTAAGAGATGATGAAAATATGTAAAATTAGTGATGCATTCCTACAGTTTAGTGATTCTGGCATTTTAGTTATGCTGTATCTTCTATTGCTATTTGAAGGATGTACCCAAGTATTTCTGACCACTTATTGTTCTTGTCTTGAATGTCATTTAGAAAGGTGTAACAGCTAAATATTTATTTTCACGTGACATGAAAGCATATTATCAGGAAATAGCGGTATAATTGAATGAACATGCCATTGAATCTCAACTTGTTTTTTTCATCCATTATTTACAAAAAGAAACAATACAATGTTTTCTATTTTCATCAAGGTGTTATATATAAAAGTCTCTTTTCTTGAACTTCCAGATTTATTAAAATTCATTTTTTTACTGTACTTACACCTAGTGTAAAATAATTGCTAATAATAATCTATGCCTGAGTGTGTTGATGGGGCCCCAGGACCACCACCAGCTTTGATGATTCGCTGGAAGGACTCAGCATGTAACTGTACTTTCAGCTACGATTTGTTACAGTGAAAGGATATGAAGCAAAATTAGCAAAGGGAAAGGCACACGGGGCTCAGTCTAGGGGAAACCAGGTGCAAGCTTCCGAGGGTCTGCTCTCAGTGAAGTCACACAGGATGTGCTTAATTCCTCCAACAAGTTGTGACATCATGTGTGAAATGTTGCCACCCAAGGAAGCTCATTAGAGACTCAGCACCCAGAATTTTTATTGTGGGATGATCACGTAGGCATTCTCTGCCTGGCATGTACCAAAATTCCAGACTCCCAGAAGGAAAGCAGAGGTTCAGCATAAACCATATTGTTGCACGAAGAGTTTTCAGCACAGTGATCCACTCTTATGACTTAATGTTGGTGGGAGGCCAGCCAAGGGCCATCCTTGTAAGCAGTATGGCCGTCAGGACAGCTATGTTAACTCTTTTCTGCACATGGAGTCATGACTAAAGTTTTTAAAGCATTTACTATGTGTCAAACACTGTTCTTTATTCATTTCATCCTCACAACGACCATTTCTTAGATGAGGAACTGAGACACAGAGAGGTTAAGAAACTTGTCCAGTGTTGCACAGCTAATAAGTAGAAAGTCAGGATCCAAACGCAGGCTTCAGAATCCATGATTTATCAAACATTTTATTGATTTTTAAAAATTATTTTCATTTTGTTCCACCTCATGGATAAGATGTTTTATACATTTCCATACAGCTATGATTCAAAGAAATTGTCTCCATAGACCTCTTTTAATCTTCACTGTTGTTTCATGGCTCTTAATTTTCAGATTTGGAAAATCATTCTAATTATCATATGCAAACCTTTCCTGATCTCATAGGCTTTCCTCAGCCTTTGTGTTTCTGGATTAGAGGATCTGAATTCTTTTTGTTTTTGTTTTTCCATCTTCCTACAGAAGGCTTGTCTGGTTCTTGACCACTAATTTTAGTTCCACTATTCTTTCTATACCTCCTTTTTGGCATCTTCTGAGATGTAGCAATTAGAACTGCAAACAGGGAAAGTATCACTGCATCATGGTTTATGAACAAAGACAGGACAGCATTTTCTGTTTTATTTCCTTCCTTGTAATTCTCATTGTGTTAACCACATTGTCTACCTCAGTATATTAGACAATGACGTAGGTAATAGTCTTTAAATACCCCTAGATGGCCATCTGGGATATAGCTGATAACTAATATAGCTGATAGAGCTTGCCTCTCTGTAAGTCTACTTTAGATTATTTTTTTCTGATTGAAGTGAAGAGATCCACTGTTCACTATATCCATTCCCAAGAAAATACATTATAGCTTCAAGAAAAGTTTGAGTATTAACACATGTGCTGAAATATGATACAGATGTTTAATGTCTTACTGTAATATTATTTTACTGTTCATAGTCACCTGCTTTTTTGATCCCTGCATTAGCTTGCTTGCTTTATTCCATAACATCTGTTACCAAGAATATATTTACAGTCTGTTGTCTTTTCTAAATGGTTGGTACGTATGTTAGAAAAAGGTTGATTTTTACTGGTGTCATTCAGAAAGCACCTTGAGGATTCCTTGTTATTTTATTCTCAGTGTTATTTTATTTCAGTATAATACCAAAGTACTATTTTTACTGAAATACCAGATAAGAAGTCAAGCTAGATGACTGAGGTGTGATACTTAAAGTGCTCCTGGATAGGAAACAAGGTATTTCTAGTTTTAACTGTTTTAAAAAAATTGTAAAACTTTTAAACTACTACCTGAGGATAAATGTCCTTGTATTTCTATAGGCTTGGTAAAGCTTACGTCTATTTTGTTATGCTTATGCGGTCCCACGCATCTGGTTGTTCAAGACATTCGCTACCTTCTATTCTGGGTCTTTGCACTATGGTTCCCTGTTTAAACATTGCATCATCAGAGAGGCCTATTGTATCCAAAGTGGCTTCACCTTATCCCTCCTTCCCCCTAACAATAAATCTCTACTACCCAGTTTTATATCATTTATGGCACTTAACCAATCTCTGAGACGATCTTTTTTCTTTGTTTGCTTACTGTCTGTTTCTTACACTTGACTATAAAGTTCCGTGAGAGCAGCGATGCGTCTGTTCTGTCTTGATTCCTCTGGATATTCAAGTTAGCGCAGAGCACATGGTCATTCAGTTCTTGTCGGATGAATCAATGAATTCATTTATTAAAGACTACAGAAAAGTAAGTTATTTACGTTAGATATAATATTCGATCTTTACCAATTCAAGTGCATCCGATTTTCTTTAAGTTTCTTAGAACTTGAGGAGGATGTCCAGACTGGCCTTGGGTTTAGTTTCCAGTAATTAGCTAACTAAAAAGTTAATAACGTGTATATTTAATCTCTAGGCTTGATCAAGTTTTCTGATTCTTCAGACTCTGAAGATTTTGTATCTGTTATAAATCACGACATCTACAATAAACCAGAACTCCTGCCAAATTTTAGGATACCAAATACATACTTCATTTTTTTGTGTGTCCATTGGAAATATTTTAAACACAGAACAGCATAGATAGTAATATAATGTAACACTTGCATTTCAGCTACTTAGCTTTCTTCAGTCTTAACATTTGCCATATTTATTTCAGATTTTTTAAGAAATAAAATATTACACAAAGAGTTGAAAACCCCTATGCATCCTTCCCTGATTTCTTACCCTTTCTCTCTGGAGAGAACCATATGATCTATATTTTGGTATTTATCAATCTTGTGCATGTTTTAGTATGACTGCATAGATATTTATTCACAAACAATCCGTTATCTTGTTTTGCATGTTTTCAGATGTTTTGTACATGGTGTCATACTGTATGTAATCATGACCTTGATTTTTTTCACTCAACATTCAGTTTTTGAGGTTCATCATAATGATACATAGAGCTCTTGTAGCTCATTCATTGTCACTGCTACGTAAAATCTCACTGAAAGGTAATTCTGCATTTTATTTATCCATTTGCTTGTGGATGGACGTTTAAGTTGTTCAGTTATTCAGTATTTCAGTTAACTGTGCAGTAGGTTTTCTTGTATCTTTCCATCTGTACTCATGTACAAGAATTTCTCTAGGACAGTGTCTTACAATCTCTTTCACCTTATTGCATTCAGAGACAATGAGAGTATTTATAAAAGCACATTAGGTAAACAGACAACTTACTTTTAGCTCAAGGCAAACAGCCTGCCTGCCCAAGAGACTTTGGAGCTCAGTATCTTGCCTCACCTGCAAACCATCTGTGGCAGTTTGGGGGAAGCTATCTTCTAGAGCAGGAGTCTTTGTATTTCTCTAAAAGGATTCTTAAAAACTATGCATTTCCTTGTGCATTTTTAGAATGATAGCTAAAACTTTTCAAAGTAAGTTTAATGGTTGCAAAGCATAAAATTTCCAGTGTATTATAAACTGACATTTAAAAATAAAGATGTTATGTCACTCTTTTTTTTTTTTAAGGATTTTCTTATTTATTTATTTATTTATTTATTTATTTTATTTTTGGCTGTGTTGGGTCTTCGGTTCGTGCGAGGGCTTTCTCCAGTTGCGGCAAGCGGGGGCCACTCTTCATCGCGGTGCGGGGACCGCTCTTCATCGCGGTGCGCGGGCCTTTCTCTATCGCGGCCCCTCCCGTCGCGGGGCACAGGCTCCAGATGCGCAGGCTCAGCAGCCGTGGCTCACGGGCCCAGCTGCTCCGTGGCATGTGGGATCTTCCCAGACCAGGGCTCGAACCCGTGTCCCCTGCATTGGCAGGCAGATTCTCAACCACTGCGCCACCAGGGAAGCCCTGTTATGTCACTCTTAAGTGTATCAGGTGGAACTTACATACCACAGTGATTTGACAGTCGTTATTTTTCTTTCAAAAATGTGTGAACAAGCATTTAAAATTATGTGAAAAAGTTCTTTACCAATTTGAAATTTTACATCCTTTCTTTTTGAATTCGTATTTCAGTTTTTCTTCCCCCACTAAGTTTCATCCTAATGTGATGTTTTTTTCATCTTTTTGGCTTTCACTGCCAATATTGTAAAGTCAGGTTTATTAAGATATAGTTTACAGACTGTAGAATTGTCCATTAATAGTTGTATCATAGTCATATGGGTTTTGACACATGTATACAGTTGTGTAACCAGCACCATAATCGACATATAAAATATTTCTATCCCTTTCAGTTCCCTCCCTATACGCCCAGTCTCTGGCACTACTGACGATGATGATGATGATGATGATGATTTGCCCCTATGTTATTGCCTTTTCCAGAATGCCATGTAGATGGAATCATACAGTTTGTAATTTTTTGTCTCAGGCTTCTTTCCCTTTACATAATGCATACGAAATTCATCCATGCCGTTGCACATATCAGGGGTTAATTCCTTTTAAATGCTGAGTCACATTCTGTTGTACAGATGTACCAGTTTATCTGTTCACCAGTTAATGGACACTGGGTTGTTTCCAGTTGGAGTGATTATGCATGACACTGCTATATAAACATTTGTGTTCAGGTTTTTGTTTGGATATTTATCCTCATTTCTTTTGAGTTAATAAGTGTGATTTCTGAGCCACATGGTAGGTGTATGTTTTAATTTTATAAAGAAACTGGGAAACTGTTGCTGAATCGAATGTACTGTTTTGCATTCCCGCTAGCAGAATATGAGACTGCCATTTGCTGTCCATTGTTACTAGCACTGGATATTATTAATTTTTTGTTTTGTTTTTGTTTTTACCCATTTCTAATAGGTGTATAGTGGTATCTCATTGTGATTTTAATCTGTACTTCCCAAATGACTAATGACTTAAACAATTGTTTCCTGTTCTGTTCGCCATCCACACCTTTGTAATGAAGGGTATGTTGAAATCTTTTGCTTATATTTTATTTTATTTTTTTAAACTACTGAGTTGTAAGAGATTTCTGTATATTCCAGATACAGGTCCCAGTCTGTGACTTTCATTTTCATTTTCTTAACATTTGCTTTTAAAGACAGAAGTTCTTTATTTTGATGAAGTCCAATTTATCAATTTTTTATGATTCATGCTTTTTTTGGTCTTATCTTATTCTTTGCCTATGCAAGTGTGATGGTTAGTTTTATGTGTGACCCTGGCTAGGCTGTGGTATCCAGTTTTTCATCAGACACCAGTCTAGATGTTGCTGTGAAGATGTTTTTAAGATGTGATTAACATTTAAATCAGTAGACTTTGAGTAAAGCAGAGGACTCTTCCTAATGTGGGTGGGCCTCATCTAATCAGTTAAAGGCCATTAAAAAAAAAAAAAACAGACTGAGATTCCCTGAGGAGGAAGGAATTCTGCCTCTAGACTGACTTCAGACTTGGGAGACTGTAATATCAACTCTCTGGGGTTTTTTTAACATCTTTATTGGAGTATAATTGCTTTACAATGGCGTGTTAGTTTCTGCTTTATAACAAAGTGAATCAGTTATACATATACATATGTTCCCATCTCTGTTAATTTGCCTTGATCTATTTGTCTATCCTTGTGCCAATACCACACTCTCTTAATTGTATGGCTTTATAATAAGTCTTGATATCTACTAGTGTAAGTCCTAGAGCTTTGTAATTTCTTCAAAATTATCTTGACTGTCCTTAACTCAGTGCATTTCCTTATAAATTTTCAAGCTTACCTTCTTAGCCACTATGTTCTACTGCTCCATAAGTTTTATTAGCTTTCATTTTAATGAAATAGTCAAGAGAACCAAGCCGATTGACTCCAAAGCCTATACTCTTAACAACTACATGAGCTGCCTCTCAATAAGCCATAGAGTTTATAGACAGACATAGCTGGCATGTTTTTATCATTTGTTTTAAGTGATTAACATTTTTTTCCGGTTTATTATTTAGTTTCCACTCTTATTTTTCAACTTATTATAAACCACCTTCAAAAGAAAAAAAAAAATGGAAGCAAATTCTCAGTTTAGGATCGATTTGAAATATGGTAAGAACCTTTGACTATGAGATCAATTAATTTGAGCCCTTTCATCTGACTGTGCAGTCCAGTATTCAAGAGAAAGGAGTCATACAAATAAATATTAAGAAGGGTATACTTGCAAAGTTTAGATTAAATAGAACTTGAAAAGTATTAATAGGCCAGATGTGAAGAGGATATACTAATATTAACACGTGTACCCGTACACATCTCTGACATTTCTGATAGAACAACTTTGTTCCAGAGAGTTTATCCATAACGAATCTTGCTTAAACTTATTCTGTAACTCTGTTACATCCCTGTGTTCTAATAGGCGAAGAATCATCACTTTTTTCTTTTTACAATTAGAAAAGCAAGACCTTATAAGGTTATGACCAGAGTAAGTCAAGCTGAATATCAGGTAATCCTGTGTCATAAACCCGTCCACACTCTACTTAGAAATCATTGTTTTCAAGAATAATAATAGGAACAAGAATCTATATGAGCCCAGCAGTACAAGTTAGGCTACAAGTTAGCTTGGTTTGGTAAAGGTAAAGTGTGCTCTTTGTGTTCTTCAAAAATATTTATTCAGACATATATGGAAAAGAAAATTATGGTATATGTAAGTAATTGACGTGCTTAGTTTTTTGTTTTGTTTCTTGGTTTTCTGGGGGAACTTTTTGTTTTGGGCAGCTTCCCATAGCTAAATAAATTAAATGCATTGTAGCTCATTGAAAAATAGAACAAATTTAAGTTGGGTAAGTGAAGTGGTTTCATAGGATTATAGCACAGTCAGTATTATAATCACTACAGTAAGATGAGGAAGAGCGCAGAACAGGTGCTATGGTCCTGAAAAAACCAACATCTGGAAGAGCAAAAGTGATAAAAGGAAAATAATAGGAAGTGACCTAAATTTCATAAGAAATGTCTTTCTAATGTCTTTAAATACAAAAGAAAGAAGTAAGGCAGAGTAGACTAAGAAGAAAAATAGTCATATGCTATGAGCCTGTCCACCAGAGCTTAACAAAAACAATGGAGAACAGAAAAGCATGAGGCTAAATATTGAATACAATAGCTATTGAGTAGTGATCAAAGGCCAGGAAGATGGGGGAACATGTTTTGACAGAAAGAAATGTCAAAAGAAATCAGTACAGTTTAGGTCAATTCAAATGAGGTAAAGGAATAGAGGAAAATAATACCAAGTAGACAGCGTTCTAGAATAATGAATGTATATCCTAATGTTATGCACATTGCTTAACAACAAGCAATTCTGTAAAAAATGAAAAAGGAGGTACAAAAAGCAATTAAAGGAAGAAAGAGACATATGCCTTGTAAAGTAATCAGGTACAAGGTGAAAATGAGAAAAGCCGAGATGAAAAGTGAATTTAGATCTTAAAGAAGGTTAAGATAAATATTCACATTTTTAGATTGTCTCTTAGGTCAGTATTAAAAAACAGACACTGGGTGGTAATAATCATTAAATGAAATAACTGCCCAAAGTAGACCTGTTGATTGCTCTAAAAAATGTTCTCCATACTCTTTGTATAAAACATTGAAAATAGATTTAGATATTCATATGGTTTAATATTTTAAGAAAGTATATTTTAATTCAGTATGATAAAAACAAATCTGTGAAAATTTTAAAATATGATTTAGGAAGGTATTTGGCAATGATTTCCATCTTTCATTTTCTTATTTTGGATATAGGTTGTTGCTTTGTACATATCTAACCTTATTTAAAATATGTAGACAGTAGGTAGCATCCAACATGTTTGTAAAGTTCAAAACTACCTTTATGTAAATAATAGCTTCTAAAGGCCAGAAGACGCATTTAAAAATAAGCAAATAAGTTGATGCAGCCCGTATTCAGCAGTGAAAATAGAACACATTTCCAGTATATGAATTTAGATTTGACCTTGTAAACACTGAAAGCATTACAAACCCCAAATAATACCACAGTTACCACAGGGTTCATCTGGTGAAAGACTACTGTCTCAAAATAGTCTTCAGAGTCTGTCCCAACTGCAAGCTAGAATTTTCCTCCTATCTTTTGAAATAGAGTCTCAAGTCTTTTTCCTCTGACCCGTGTAGTAAGTGATCAACATTCCACAGTGTTGGAGAGAAGGCGCAGACTTAATTACAAATGTAGAACCAATTGAACAGAAAATGGTAATAATCAGGCTCTTTTTATTCCTGAGTTTTGGGTCCTGAATGTTGTTACTCACGATATAGCATAACAGAGCTTTCTGTGAATTAGAGTTCTTCCTGCTCACTGTTTTGGGAGTGATCAACTAAAGTGCTCAGTTGGGCTCTCAAAATAGTTACTCAGTGACTTAATATGTGAAGGGGTGCCTTTTGAGATACTCTTTTTTTGAGATAGTACTTAGAGTTTACCCATTGCTAAAGCTGAGTACTTTCAATTAACGCAGCAGATCAAAACAACTGCCATACCCTTTCACAGAGTAAAATACCATATCATGAAGTTTAAGACACCATTGATTCTAGGGCACCCTCATATCATGTACCACTAATGAAAAAAAAGTCTGCCCATTAAACTATGACAGTGCTAAGATACCATTTATTGTAAGATGCAACCACAATTTTAGAGATTCTAAATTGTGGGGAAAGGTGTCCTGATGATAAATGAAATAAGATAAGGTGCACCTTAAACCCTGAACAAACATTTCATAGCCAAATGGTTCTGAATTGTTTTCAGATTTCCTATGTTAAATGTTATCCCCATCCAGTTTGCTTTATTCTGCCTTTTAAAACCCTCTTCTTGGCCTCTATTCCCCTATTTCCCTAGATGTAACCTTGATTTCACTCAGAAAGAATTTGGGATCTACCCGGAGAGGTGGTCTCTAACCGTCTCAGTTACACATCCCTCCCTGACCTGTCCTAGTCTTGTGAGAGGACGTAGACATCACGTGTGGATGCTCACTGGGCTCATTTCTTGCCTTGTGAGCAGGACTGGGCATCGGGGCATGAAGACCTAGCTCCAGGGCCATGATCTCTACATGGTAGGGCCATGGTCTCTACATGGTAGGGCCATGATCTCTACATGGTAGGGCCATGGTAGAGCTCTCATTCCGAATTGATTGGGCGCCTTCTAGGTGCCTGGCACTGTGTGGGTGCTCTAGGTAACTTATGGCTGCAGGCAGGGAACTTGCAGTCTGGTGGGAGAGTAAACGCATAGCGAGGGACTCGAATTCACCTAGCTTCGGCCATGACAGGTGTTGCCAGGGGATAGAGTTCCTCTTCACCTCCTTCTTGATTTCCTGTCCCCCTCTTATTTTTCCCCTGACCCAACTTACCCCTTCATGATATCAAATGAATATAATCTACCTCACCTTGCAGAGAAGTCTATGAGGGATTCTCCACCAATGGGCTGCCCGCACCCATGACCATACTTTGAACAGCAAATTACTCTAATCCAAATCAGCCACCCCAAGTGGGAGTTAGAACAACTCATTGTAAAGATGATGTTTGATTTCATCTTGAAGAAATAACATGTCAAAGAGGCAGGCCCAGCACCCTCTGACCTTAGGATGTGACCACCTGCTTAGTAGTACTATTCCCCCCTGCCCCTCCTCCTCCACCACTACCAGCACCACCGCTACTGATGATGATGATAAAACCCACCCTGAACCCTGCATCACCTCCAGCTCCAACTTAGCCAAGCTTCTTGCAAGAGTGATCTGTGCTTGCCATTTTCGTTTACCCCCAATCTCTTTACTTGTCCACTCAGTGCAGCACAGCTCTCACCTCTGACAGCTCTACTGCATAATTTTGCTGAGTTCACCAATAAGCTCCTAATTGTCAGATTCAATGGATAATCTTAAGTCTCTGACCTCTTTTCAACATTCAACCCTGATGACCACTCCCTCTTTGAACACCCTTTTCCACTGATGTCTGTGACAATCCCCATTCCTGGGTCTGGTCCTACCTATGCATCCCTTTCTATCTCCTTCACTGGATGCATCCTCCTTCCAGTATTCTCCTTTACACCAGTATACTTCCTCTGGGAGACTTCATTCACAGCCTCCACTTCCACGTGGAGGACTTCCAGTTCCCTGCCTTGATCTCAGTCCTTTTTTCTGAATTCCAGACCCATGTCTTCACATCCTACTGAACTGCACATGTTCTAATGCTTGATGTTGTCTTTTATCTCAGAACTGCTGATCTTTCTCTTTTCTTGTATTACTCTTCTTGGTCCATGATATGGCCATCTACCCAGTTACCCATACCAGGATCCTCTAAATCAGCTTCTTTCTTGACCACTTATACCAACTGGTCACCAGATTTTGTGTATTCTACCACCCAAGTCTGTCTCAGGTTTTTTCCTCCTCACCATCCTTGATCCAGGCTGTCATGGTCTGGCATAACAAATGCCACAGATGGGATGGCTTAAGCAACAGAAATTTATTGTCCCACAATTCTGGGGCTAGAAGTCTGAGATCAAGGTGTCAGCAGGGTTGGTTTCTTCTGAGACCAGTGGCTGTCTCTTAAGACCCTGTCTCCAAATAGAATCACATTCTGAAGTACTAGGAGCTAGGACATCAGCATAAGAATTTTAGGGGGATGCAATTCAGCCCATAACACATGCCCTTGTCATCTCCTTACTAGCTAGTTGTATACTCTCCTGATCTGTTTCCCTACCTCCAGTGTCATCTCCATTCTAACATGGCCTCCATTCCACCATCCGAGAGATTATTCTGATTTCAAATATGAGCACATTACTCTCCCCGCTTAAAACTCTTCAGTGGCTCCCGATTATATAGATGGTCTAGATTCCTTCAAATGGCATGTCCTCATTATCTGCTCCAGGCACCTCCTACTCAGTCTGTGCTCCAGCCACTCTGAAATAGCCGAAGTTCCCTAAAGGTTTTGGACCTGCACCTCTGTGCCTTTGCACATGCGGTGTCCTGTATCTGGAATTTTCTTTTTCTTAACCCTACCTCCCTTTGTTTTACCGACTCTAATTCATTTCAGACTCCACGTAGGTAGCAGATTCTGCAGGAAGTCTTACTTCAGAGTGACCAGGAGGAAATATGGCAAATAGCAAGAATACAAACTGAGGGAAACTTGTTAACATGTGAAAAAGCCTCTCTTTCGTTTGAACTCAATGAAAAAGAATGTGTTAAATGTAAGTTAGTTAGTTGTGAAAGACTTTTCTCATCCTATGGAGCCCCTGAAACTTTCTTAAAGGACAGATGATAAAATGTATATCTTCCTGGGCTTCCCTGGTGGCGCAGTGGTTAAGAATCCACCTGCCAATACAGGGGACACGGGTTTGAGCCCCGGTCTGGGAAGATCCCACATGCCGCGGAGCAACTAAGCCCGTGTGCCACAACTACTGAGCCTGCGCGCCACAAGTGCTGAAGCCCACGTGCCTAGAGCCCGTGTTCTGCAACAAGAGAAGCCACCGCGATGAGAAGCCCTCACACCACAACGAAGAGTAGCCCCCGCTCGCTGCAACTAGAGAAAGCCCGTGCGCAGCAACGAAGACCCAACACAGCCAAAAATAAATAAATAAAATAAATAAATTTAAAAATATAAAATAAAATGTACATCTTCCTTTTCATCGTCTACTGATACTTAGTCAACAACTGAGGACCCAGCTCATCATCTTTCATCACTTCCTAACATCGCCTTCCTAAGTCAGGAGCCCTGTCCACAGGTCTGTAGTGAAGCACGCATGCTCAGCAGTCTCTGGTCTTCAGCCCTAGACACACAGTAACAAGGCAGCTTTCCTCCAGCTTTTCTGAAAAATGAGTACAAATTGCAAGAAATGCTGTACAAATTGTGAGCTGTCAGTACATTAGTAGTGACATTAGGAAATCTGACGGAGTCAGAAGGAAAAGGTGTAAATTGCAGGATAATATAAAGGGGAGGTCAGTCTGTTAGTAATGCAGGGAATGTGATGGACTTAAAGAAAAGGCATAAATTACAGGGTAATATAAAGAAGAGGTCAGTACATCAGTAACGTGAGAAAACTGGCAGATTTGGGAAGAAAAGGTGCAAATTGTAGGATAATGTAAAGTAGGGGCTTCACTGTAAAGATGAGCTTACATCATATCAAGGAAGCTTGCTGGCCATGCAGACTGTGGCTAGAACTTTCAGTATTTTTATAGTTCTATCTCACAGCAGATCTTTATGTCTTTTAGAATTATTAATTAAATTCTAAGCTAATATTACAGAGGAAAATTATTGTTCTTGCTTAGTAGAGAAAAAAAAAAAAAAAAAAAACGGAGTCAGAAAGATTCCCTCAAAGCCTCTGAAGTCCTGAACCTGTAAAGCACATATTTGTCAACTGTAATAAACAAGTATCTTTTGGGGGACCCTTTCCTGCACATCGTCACACATTTCTCCACGAGGCTCTGTAAATATGATTGTCACTTCTGGGTTCAAGATAGAATTTAAAACAATCATACCAAAAAAAAAAAAAATCATACCACTAAAAACGTTTTAAATAATAATTTTAATTGAAGTGTAACAGATAATGGTTGACTATGGGAACTCTATGGATCTCTCTTGTTTCTACACATCTTATGAGTAAGGCACTGACTGCTTTTTGTTCCACAGTCTCTTTTCAAGGATAGTTGTATAGTGAACATCCTTGGAAGATGGAGTTAGTGTCTCCTTCCAGAACAAAAGGCAGGCATGCTGGGCTCCTTAAGCTCAAGGTCCCTCTTCTGTGATGCAGCCCTCTGTGTGCACAGGCATCTATCTGAGCCCATCCACACCACCCCGTAGAATCTGGGGGTACAGGAAGCTGATGCAAATGTGTGATGCTCGTGCTGTTCTCTGTGCCATGAGTAATGAAGTCCTTTGTCTCTGAACCAATAGACCTGGATCTTCTGCCAGCATCCGTGAAACTGTGGCAAGCTACTGTGGTAGCTTGCAAGGAGGCTGAATTCTCAGGCCCTTCACAGTTGTTAACAGTTTTATCAACAAGGATGGGAAGCTGACAGTGACGGGGCTTTCTGGAAGAATGATGAGGAAATCATGGTTCTTAACAGGAGATGGAGGAAGTCCAGGGGAATTAGTAGGGAATATGTTGTGCAAATTATATGGTCAACCAGGCCGTAGGGTCCTCTGCTTTGGTACTTGTTGATGAAGAGCTGTCAGGGAGGTGGTTGCAGTAGATTCACAGATACCTGTCCAGAGATGTCTGGGTTGTGCTACCTCTCCTCCAGGCAGGAGGACTTCCCCACCAATATGGCAGGCAGCCTCAAGTCCACTCCATACAAACTAGTTACGACTGGTACACAGATTCATATTGGGTGGGTAGAAAGTTCTCCCCATTTCAGACAGCAGCTGTGTAGACAGACACCTATTCTGAGAATGAAGGAAATTTTGTGACTGCTGTGGGCACAAACCGAGAGAATCCTTAGAACTTCTGTTGACTCTCTGGGGAGATGAGGGGCAGGGCACATAATGCCTATTAAGGAAGAATGGCAACAGCTGAGACATCCTAGGCTCTGTGGCGCCAACTTCAGATCCATTTGGAGATAAAGGTCTCCAAGTTTTTGCAGTGTTTAGCCAAACTAAATAATACACAATTGAAGATCCATCTTTGCAAAAAAATATTTTGAAACGCAAAGGAATGATAAATTCAAAGTTTAAGAAAGCGATTACTTCTGCAGGCAAGGCACGGGGCTGAGATCGGGAAGGAGCGCGCAGGTAGCTACACTAATATTGGAAATTTTCTAGTTCTTAAGTTGGGGTTGGGCTCACAGGTTTTGGTTTTATTATCAAGCTTCATAATGTAGATATTTGTTAACATATATTCATTCTTTTGTGTGTACCAACTATTACATAATAAATTTTTACGACCAGCTTAGGGAAATTTAGTTTATAATTAAAATTATTGGATTGCTATGAATGACATAGCATCTGTTAGATTTCTGTATGGATTTTGGTAGAGTAGAGGATAATGTCTTCCCTTGAGAGCCCTACCACATGCAACAGGAAAATGGTACATCTCTATACCTTTGTGTGAGAAATACTGGAGAGGTTCAGTGTTTGACCTTTCTTGGACAGTGGATACATCATGAAATTTTTGCAAATTAAGTGCTCTTGTATTTGCCTAAGCTAAGACCAATTAAGAGTTATTTTTAGCTTGATGTCTAATTCTAGATACTGTTCTTTTTCATTATTCCTAAAAACAGACTGTAAACACTTTGTATATTTATAGTACTAAGAGGGCATTCCCCATGCATTTGGGAAATTTGGGGAAATATTATATGTACTCTACCAACTTCTCTGTCCAAGGGGAATGGAGAAGTCTTTTTTCCTTTCCTAACTCTGTCTTCTATCTAGTCGAGAGAGAGAGAGAGAGAGAGAGAGAGAGAGAGAGAGAGAGAGAGAGAGGACAAGAGAAAAGCAAGGGCTCTTCAAGCCTTTCTCAGGTGGCGAAACTCTAAGGAGAATTTTGTCCTTCTGTGTCCCCCAAGAATGACTGCAGCTCCTTGCTGACAACCCCACACAAGACCTCTGGGAGCTCTCCAACCCTTCTCTAGCTGACCTTGAGAGTTAAGACACTAGATTCTTTGTGAGGTCACCCTTAGGTTGTCGTCATACTACTGCTAAATATTTTTATCACCTACTGGAGACTAAACGCTTTTCATACTTTGTTTCATTTACTCTTTTCAGCAACCCCAGGGTGGCTGTTATTATCACCCCCATTTTGTTTATTGAAGCAGGGCTTAGAGAGAAGTGCAGTAACTTCATGTTCTCCCAGACAGAATGCAGTCTGTTTGTGGATTCTACAGCTCATGCTTTTAGCAGTGTGACAGCCTTGTCATCTCATCCATTAATTCTAACCCTGTCATGTGAACATACAGAATGATTTTACCTGATGGATATCAGAATGCCACAGGGTTGTGGCTATAGGAAGTTACATAGTAGGGACAAGTGGGCAAGCTCTGTGGCCTGCAGGCAGGAGGGAGACCACGTTGCCGAGATCCTGTTAGCCCTCTTTTTTAGTGAATCTTATACTTTTTCTTCTTATCAAAACCCTGTCGTCAGTATCTGGGTGGTTGATATTTTTGGAAAAGCTGGAGGTAACATTCCTAAAGTATGAGGAGGAGGGACAAGCACCTTAGAGAGATTTTTATTTTGCTAAACATGGTAGTTCTTTCACGTGAGGGAAGCAGACAGGGCATGCACACCTTTGTTTCTACGAGAAAGTAAGCTGGGTGCGAAGCGTGTTTCAGTCTCTGGTATTCTCGTGAAAGCTCTGAATGCTGTTTTCCTCCTGATCTATAACTGGTCCCTAGGAGGGAAGTCAATTACTTGCCATGAAATGGGCTTCAAAGGCAGAGTCTGAAGTGTCTTTCTTTATCCTTAGCTTGCAGATTTATTTTTAGTCGGCTACTGAAAAAATAAACAAATACTTTAATCTGACTTACAGAGCACTTAAAACAAGGAACTGCAGCAGAAAGATAGCAGGAGGAGCCTACCCCGGAGGGTGCCTCAGGCTGGCAGCACCTGGAAGGCGAGTGCTGGGTGTTTATGACTCAGGAAGAGAACCCCCAGCTGTAGTGTTTCCAGGAAAACATTTGACAGGAGACGGTTCACTCCTCAGCTCTATGGGGTACTTTTATCTCGATATGTACTTATGCGTGCCTTCTTTTGGTGGAGCTTGATGCAAAATCAAAATCTCCTTGTAGTAGGAATATCTCATATCATAAACTTCCTGAGGACCACACAATCTCATGCGCAGTGATGGTTGAAATATAATGCATAATTCGAAACGCAGGCCACTCTCACAAACTACGTGCAGGTCTTGGAAGATGATCAGAAAGAAACCTTTCCTTTTGTTTAGTCCCTCTGAGTTTCTCCCCAGGGATCAGGTTCTTTGAGGCAGTGATCAGATCGTACCCTGTTGATCCATCAGTTAAACGGGCGTTTATTGCACACTTACTATGGGCTTAGTACACAGTTTTCCCTTTTGGAAGTGACAGAGTATAGTCCCCAACTAAGAACGGATTGGTTTCTAAAGTTTGGGAAAGTTGAATCTGGAGCTTGGAGTGTGGTGCTTTTCCTCTGCCTTTCTGGGCTGTGGGCTCACCCTTTCTTTCGTGTCCTCCTCCCTCAGGGGTCCCCAGAGCCCTGTGATCGCACCGCTCCAGAAACACCTGCTGCTTCCTCCCCCCTCCCCCACCCCATCCCAACTCTCATTTCCTCCGTGTAGCTGATCTCAGTTGGCTGTCAGATTACACAGTGAGTTTTGTCTCTGACACACCTGTGCTGTTGGCATTTGAACCTGGGAGTCTGAAGTTTACATAGGCTAAGTGTAGGGGGTGTGGTAGGTGGAATTCAAAAAAGGTGTGGGTCCTGTTTGTTTAGGACAATTATGCTTTTTTTTTTTTACCATCTTTATTGGAGTATAATTGCTTTACAATGGTGTGTTAGTTTCTGCTTTATAACAGAGTGAATCAGCTATACATATACATATACATATATCCCCATATAATTATGCATTATTTAAAACTGTTATTAAAATTTTTTTAAACAGTGTTCCTCACTGATGTATTAGAATGATTTTATAAACTGGAGTTTGGCAGAGGGGAAGGACACATAAGGGTTACTGGTTAGTGAAAGGTTTGATAATCTTTTGTTCTCTGTATATTTTATCTAAGTTTAAAGAGATTTCAAAATTCAGAATAAATGAATTTTCACTTTTTTAATGAGAATGGTTTTATTTCTTACCATTTTTATTTGTCTAAATAATACAAAGCTGTACTGAATTCTTCAGAAATCTTGCCAAATAAGGTGAAATATATAATATTAGAAGATTTTTTAACCCCAGGTCCTTTCTTCAAAATAGTAACCAACTAGATTTTGTTAATATTCACGTAAGTATTAAAAATGAGCATATGCATCCTCATCAACAAACATTTATCCTGTGCAGGGTGCTTCCTAGTTGCTGGGGATACAGAGAAATAGAAGGCATACTTCCTGTCCTCAGGAAACAGCATATGATCTATTTGGGGAAAAAAGGCGAAAACATGGAAAATAAATAGTAGCAGGTTATTCACTGTCTGGTTCCACCGGGTAAGATGAAATAAGCAGTTCAGAAGAGGGAGCAGTTGCTGGGGCGACGGGTGGTCCTGCAGAGGATGAGAGAGGCTCAGATACAGCAGGGAAGGGAAGGGCTCCCCAGGCCACCAGGTAACTTTGCTTTTGCAGTTGCCTTTTATTCCATTTTCCCTAAAATTATTATTGAGCATATTGTTTGATTCCAAGATTTTCTTTGTTGTATTACAGTTTCCTGTAGAATTGTTAGGATTTGGTTATATGGATCACTTCTGACCGTTTGTTATTTTCCAAAATTTCTGTAATGATTCCCTATTGTTCTTTTAGAATTGTTTTATAATGATATAATAATATAATTCTAAATTTCTTTTATAGTGATGAAGAAACTATTGCCAAAAGCAAGCTAGAAGATAAAAGTATCAACAGTTACATTTCTTGTGAAATAAATGTAGGAACCATTTCTTATCTGTAGGTGCTAAAGACTGTTCTACCTACACAGTCACTATTTTTCAGCATCTTAAAGTGTTCCAGACTGTTCCTCACTGCTGTCTTGGCTTGACACACTCACATATAAGAATTTCAGAAAACTGAATCTGACTGTGATCAAGTTGGCAGGGTTCTTCACTGGCTTTATTTGACATTGATTTGTTGGATTATTCTTTTTTTTTTTTTTTTAAATTTATTTATTTTTGGCTGTGTTGGGTTTTCACTGCTGCGCGTAGGCTTTCTCTAGTTACGGCAAATGGGGCTTCTCTTGTTGTGGAGCACAGGCTCCAGGTGCATGGCTTCTGTAGTTGTGGCACGCAGGCTCCGCAGCCGTAGCTCGTGGGCTCTGAGCACAGGCTCAGTAGTTGTGGCACATGGGCCTAGTTGCTCCACAGCACGTGGGATCCTCCCGGACCAGGGCTCAAACCCGTGTCCCTTGCATTGGCAGGCAGATTCCCAACCACTGCGCCACCAGGGAAGCCCAAGGATTATTCTTTAATTAGTAAATTAGGAGTACACATAAAATTTTCCATTTCAGTGTTATTTCTTCCCTTTTAGTTATTTCCTGTTCTTTACTCTCTATTTCTTTCCACCGAGCCTGTGAGTGCCCCTCTTTGGCCTGTGAGTTCATTTTGGGTAGGAATCATTGAATCCCTGGAGCTTTGGACAGTGCTCAATAAATGTTTAGTGAATGAATGAAAACAACATTTCACATATGATTAGAAAGAAATAATAGAGAAGAGATTAGGTATAAATACATGTGTATGATTTTAATTTTCAAATTTTTTTTTAAACAGTCTATCTTATTAAAGCAATTTCCTGCTAGTTTTACCTAGTCAGGAGCTAATCTTGATTTGAAGGAGGTAAGATTTATGAGCCTCGCAAAGAACTTTTGAACATAAGTTATTTTGTGAGACAGCCCTGCTATCTGTGACGTATTAACACGTTTGACAATGTGGATGATCACATTTTAAAAGATCTTTGGCTTCCTCTTCTGCATAATTAAGTTCTTTTCAGAACAACTTCTACATTGTAGATTCTACATGTGTATTTCCGACCGGTCAACACAACTACGATTTGATCATGATTACTAGCTTTTCAAAGCCTTCCTTCATTTCCCAGCAGGCAGCTTCCTGTCAGAATTCATTTCCCATTTGGAAAATCTCTCTCTGACCCACAGCTTTCTGGATACAATTCATCCTTCACATACTTGAGTCTACCCATTCATTGTCATCCATCCTTAGCTCCTCAGATGCCAAAAGACCCTTTTGTAATTGGAGTGATAAGATCCCCTAAAACGTCAGGGGAGAGAAAACTAAGAAGAATATATAAAGATTTTTGTTCCATTGATTTTCCTAATTAAAAAAAATGCTTTTAGTGTGTATCTATTTCTGTTATTATAGTTTAAGAAATTGAAGTAATAACTGTTATGGTTGAAGCAAGATCTGCTTTCTATGTTCCTTCAGTCTTTATATAATTAAAATTAAATTTTGGCAGAGCTGCAGTAAATTCAGTTCAATTTAGCAAACATGGAGATGCTTTTGCTGGCCCCCCATATCATGGTGGTCTCTACAAGAACTGCCCTTTAGTTGCAATAAAGCGAGTGTGAGAGAGAGTGATCCAGATATGATTGCTGAGGAAATTAAAATTCACTGTGGAAGAGGATTAGGTTGGTATCATCCGAGAAGGAATTTCATGTTGGATCTTGGAGAAAGTAGAATATTTGGCTTACAAAGGGGAAAGTCATTCCAGGTATGGGGCACTGAGGTTGGATTCAGCAAGGCATGTACTGATCCTTGGACAAGGAAGGGGCATGATGAAAAGGATCTTCATCTGGCCTCAGGCTGCAGGATGTACCAGAGAATGACGAGCTGGTCCACAGGAAGCCATGGTAACTGACTAGAGCTTAATCGATGAGGTTCCAGAGAAAAGGACATGGACATATGCAGGGAAGGTCAAGTCTTAGGAATGTTACACAGAAAGAATCTGATAGCCTCAAAAGCTGACTGGATATTGGGAAGCAATGCCAAAGCAATGCCAGTTAGCTCCTGGGGCTGGGGAGCCTGTGTGAGTGGGAGAATCATGGTCCCATGTTGGCATAAATGGAGGATTAGAAAGAGAAGCAGACCAGACAAAACCTTGAGAGGATGCGCATGATTAGGAGGGAAGCCAGGCAAGGAGAGGTCAGAGGAGAGCCAGGAACCTACAGTTTCATGGGAACAAAGGGAAGACAATGTTTCAGGAAGACAGGGTGAGCAGAGAAATCAAAAAATAAGAGGTCTGAGTTTGATTTTGTACCAGAGAAGGACAAACTATTGACCCTTGAGTAACCTCAGGAAAGTGGCAGGAGTAGATGCCAGATGGCAAAGACCCAGAAAAGGGAGAAGATTTTGTATTATTGGTGAGATTGCAAGACAAGATCCTTCCTTCAGTTATTTCCACTGATAAACCCCTTTGAAGGAAATCTACTCCTTAGCCGACTAGTGTTATGTCACAGAATTCCAGTATATCATTAATACCTGTAGCTCTAAAATGTACCTATTTCCAACTGTAACCCCAAAACTTTATTTTTACAAACCATTTGGAGATAACAGTTTTATTTTCTTTGATTCTACTCTTTCAAAATTTTGCTTATCCCGCTTGGAGATTTATTTCTAGGTCATTGATTCTGATAACAAAACCAGTGTTTTCTATAAGCTATTTTATGCCTACTAGAGTTGAAATTCAAACATTTTCCAGCAGTAGCAACTGAAATAGCTTCAAAGACATTTTTCACATCCACCTTGTTTTTTTCTTCACTGATTGTATCTTTTCAAAAACGCCCCAGATTGATAGCTCCTAAGATATAGTATGCGTATAGTAACAACACAGGCTTTTTAGAATTGAGAAATATTCTTTGTTCTTGTTCTTGAAGATGTGCTTTACTCCTAAGAGGAACTGATCAAGAAAAAAGTACATAAGAACCGGAGTCACAGGACCTAGATTCAGTTCCCTTCTTTGTTGCGTGGCGTTGGGTCAATTAGGTCTCTTTCAAGTAAAAAAATCTGAGAATCCATGAATATACTTTATCATTTAACTTAGTCACGAAGCCTACCATTTGGTGTGATTCCACATTTGGAGCTGCTCTGCTAATGGTGGAACATCATCTCTTCCTTCATCTGGCTGACTCTCTTATCCTTCTAACTTCATGTTGTGTATTTTCTGGTATACAGCCTCACCCACCCCCCAGCCCCCAGCAGCCAGCACCTACGGTACAGATCAGGTGCTCAGTAAATATTTGATGATCGAGTAAATGGGCTGTACTGTATTATCGTCCACCCTGATGGTGGAGAACCATCGGACCAAGCATCAGAAGCAATTATGAGTTAAAACCATGGAGATCTCCAGGTCCCACTGGCCCTCCTTCAATATTTGAGTTTCTAGAAATCGGCCTTTGCAGCCATATTTAAAAATCGGTCAGGCTCATATGAGAAGCACTGGTCTACCCTCTGTGAGTTCCTGGAGGTCACAGATTATAGTTTCCATCAGTTCATTCCCAAACCCTAGGGGAATTTCTGGAAGAAATTAGGTGTACAGTAAATGTTTGTGAATAAATGAATCTTAATTTTAAGATCAATAATAAGTGAGAATAAAATGCCCTTTCTTTTGGCTACAGATATAACACCTCGAAACTTTAAATACTAATTTATACTACCCATAATAAATTATATTTTTAAAGAAATGAAATAGATTGAGTGCCCAAATCATCAGTCCTAATAAATTCAAAACTCATAGTTTGTTACCTAACAATTGTGGCTAGAACTACGGTGCTTTATTTGCTTATTAATTCTTACAATCTAGTGATAAGTCATTTGCTTTCATTATTACTTGCCTTGCCATATACCTTGTTTTAAATTGTCTTTAAGGAGTCACAACCCATCACTCTCTTTTAGTTATGTAATTCTGGTATTTTAAACTATAGTTTCCTTTGGGGGGTGATGATGTGAAGCAAGGAAGGAAGTAGAACCAGCATTAACTCCACGTTGTCTCACAACCTACCATCATGTGTATCATATTTCTGTGCTCCAGAGAAAAGAAATGGAATTGGTTTTTAACTAAGAAAATTATGCTGTCCTGAATACAAAAACCTTATCACTAATACCCTATTGACCTGTGTCTTAGTTATGAATTTTTGAGTAACAAATTACCCTGATACTTAGCAGATTAAAGCAATAAATATTAATATTTAGTGCCTCACATAACACCTGTGGGTCAGGAATCTGGGAATGGCTTAGCAGGTGGTCCTGACTCCTGTCCTCTCATGAGGTTACACTCAAGATGTTGGCCAGGACCACAGTCATCTGAAGGTTTGACTGGAGCTGGAGGATGCACTTCCCAGGTGGCTCCTTCAGAGACACCTGGCAATTTAGCCTCTGTTATTTGCATGAGGCCCTCTTGTCAGGGCTCTTTGAGTGTCTTCACAATAGAGTGACCATCAGGTGTTTTGTTGGTGACTTTATATATGAACTTTCAGGAAGACAAGAAAAAGGTTACATCAGTAACAGTTGTAAGCTTAAATGTGGGTTTAAAAAAAGAAATCTCCTCCCTATCCCAACCCTCTGGGTGGGAGATGCAAGAGGGAGGAGATAAGGGGGTATATGTATATGTATAGCTGATTCACTTTGTTATACAGCAGAAACTAACACACCATTGTAAAGCAATTATACTCCAATAAAGATGTTTAAAAAACTAATATTAAAAATAATAATAATAATTTAAAAATTAATCAATTAATTAATTAATTTTTTAAAAAGGTTTTTATTTATTTATTTATTTATTTAATTTATGGCTGTGTTGGGTCTTCGTTTCTGTGCGAGGGCTTTCTCTAGTTGCGGCAAGTGGGGGCCAATCTTCATCGCGGTGCGCGGGCCTCTCATTATCGCGGCCTCTCTTGTTGCGGAGCACAGACTCCAGATGCGCAGGCTCAGTAATTGTGGCTCACGGGCCTAGTTGCTCCGCGGCATGTGGGATCTTCCCAGACCAGGGCTCGAACCCGTGTCCCCTGCATTGGCAGGCAGATTCTCAACCACTGCGCCACCAGGGAAGCCCCTTAATTAATTTTTAAAAAACAGCCAAAGAGCATTTTTTAAGTGAGCCAGGTATCAGGTGTTTACATAATTATCCCATTTCGAATAAGTTCTCTTTCAGTTCTTCTCCATCATCCCCAGCCTTCCCTCTTCGTGGAACTTGCTCACATCTTGATTCCAGCACTCACGTATGTTGTCACACTTCTTGGTCTGTATCTGTCTGTCCCACTAGACTGGAAGTGCAAGGGGCAGAGCTGTGACTTTCATCTTTGAATCTCAGGTGCTCAAGGCCATGCCTGGCCCTTAGCTGATCTTTGTTGTTGAACTTAACAAGCCTTATATACAACTAAATACCATTGTCTTCTTTTTCTCTATAAGATTGTGTAACTTGATGGAAGCCCTGCAGTTAGTGTCAGAGTTTGGGTTTCAAAGTCAGGTCTATGTTTTGTTCATCAGCATAGATGGTGTTGGGAAGACTCTAGGAGGCACCTGTGTTGGGAGGCCCAAGTAGCATCCTTACAGATTTCACCTGGGAGAAATTCCTTAGGCGGTATCTCTGTGTTTACCCAGAATGAATCACTGTGATTTAAGAGATTGCTAGAAGGAGACAGTTTGTTGATTGAATAAAAAGCTATTGAAAATAAACTGGCCTATTATATTTGGGCTACAAATGAATTTTTGGTGTTAACCTGATTTCTTTCATCTCTAAGTGGGATGCAAAAAGTTTCTCACACCTAAAGTGCTAAGGGAAAGTCTCCTCTCTCTTTTCCCATTTTTTGCAGGGATTCTACCCTGGTTGATTCAAAGGAATCAAACATGGTATTTAGATATGAAGTTGGAGCTCAGTAAATGAGGAGATTGTGTATCTGACCCCCTGACCAAACTGATCACTACTAAGAAGTCTTCTTGCAAGAGTCTAGGTCCTAAACTAAGGGAGTAGTGGAAGAGCACATGCATTCAAGTGATGTTTTACATGTAAATCACCATGGCGACAGGATATGGAAGGTGGAGGAGTTGAGGATGGCCCCGAGGCCCAGTCCTGGGAATCTGAGTGAATGGCGGCTCCATTCAGTGTGACAGGGGACACAGGAGGAGGAGCAGGTGTGGGGTTTGTGATGATGTCAACTTGGGATGTGTCTGTGGGACAACCAGGGAAGGCGTTCTGTCTAGAAATGGGCATCAAGGTCAGATGGCCCCATGAGAGAGGAGTTGTCAGGGTGTCTGGGAGAGAGCCTGGATCTTAGATGCGTGTCTGTTGATGGTTCATGGGTTGTTGGTGTAGAAAAGAGCCCAGTGGCACAGGCAGCCTTTCTTGGCTGTGCTGTTCTGTTGGGAATCTCTATAGCTATCATTATATCTCAACATCCTGGATGGACTGGGGAGTAATGAGTGACCTCTTGCTTGTAGATGGAGAAGGGAGCTGCCACACTGTCCTGGATGACGAGAGCTCATCTGTCTGCCAGGTCTCCCAGAGGCTGCTAAACGGAGCTTGCTTCTACTCATGATTTGGCAATCTTAAATACCTCCCTTTTTTTTTTTTTTTTTTTTTTTTTTGGTTTGGTTAGCTTTCATTGTTGTCTGTATCTGTTTTGAATTGTCATTCATTTTTCTTTTTAGAAGACAAGCACAAATTCATGCTTTATTTTCTTGGGAAAATGCTTCTAATAAAACTGTAGCTTGGGGGGGAAAAAAAAGGGGAATGCCCTGCAGTCCAGTGGTTAGGGCTCCATGCTTCTACTGGAGGGAGCATGGGTTCAATCCCTGGTCGGGGAACTAAGATCCTTCATGCCGTGCAGTGTGGCAAAAAAAACCCCAAAAAAACTACAGCTTGGTTTTTCCATGTGGGTGTTGATATAGATGGTTGTAATGAGACCTCTTTGATTAGTCACTTATTATCTGATTCTATGTATTATTTTAGATGTGCTCTCTCTCTCTTTTTCTTGATCCAAAGAGTTATCTTGAGACATAACATACTTAGCTTTTATTATATTCTATAAACTTTCCAGCTTATTCTCTTTTTTGTGTTAATCTGATAGCATAATTAAAATGTCTGACTTCAGTTCTTTCCTTACAAATACTGCCTAACTCTTCTGTCTTTAATTAACTGAAATCATTCCTATATAAACAAATAACAATTGCAGATTGTATTACCTACAGCCTGTCTTACGAGAATTTAAGTGCATCCCGTTTGTTAAATTATAGTCTTAGAAAAACTACCTGTGACATATTTTGTCATTTTGTGTGATGCCAGTAGAAAACAAAGGCTCACTTCTGTGTTTTTATTCTTGTTACACCTTTTATTTAATATTCATTTGAAGAGCCAGTGTGGCAGGTAGAGTGGGGACAGGCTTTGGATTCACACCAACCTGAAAATCTCAGCTCTGCCACTTCTTAGTGGTGCAACTCTGGATAAATTGCTTGAGTACTTCTCTGTGCCTCAGTTTCCTGTAGGTATTATAAAATGAAGATGATAATATTTGCCTCACGGATTATGGACATTAAGTGACACAATGCCCGTTACATGCTTAGCACAGTGCCTGGAACATAATAGGTGTTCAATAAATGCTATCAATATCTATTTTCGTACAGTAGAAGCAGCTCTCTTAACCAGTTCAGCAGCTTAAAGGAAGCTTCCAGTCCCTGTGCAGAGCCGTCTAGGGGATGCCCACAGCATGTTGAACACTTGTAATCAGAGCCTTCTCTCCAGCGCCCTCATGTACTTCTCCAACTGTCTGAGTTGTATTTGTCCCCAGACCCGTTCTATGTTGTTTGTTCTCAAACCGATTTGTGCCAGTTGAACTTATAATTGTAATTAGGTGATTTAATTAAACATTAAGCAAAAAAGGATGTAAGTGCAATCCAAAAAGACAGTGCTTTTTTTTTTTTTAACTTGTATGCATGTACGTTTGTATGTATGCATTTATTTTTTTGGCCATGCAGCACGTGGGATCTTAGTTCCTTGACCAGGGAATGAACCCATGCCCCCTGCAGTGGAAGTGCAGAGGCCTAACCACTGGACTGCCAGGGAAGATCCACAGCTGCTTTTTCTATACAAAATAAATTTTGGAAAGACTTAATAAAGGTAACTCAATAAATTAAAGAAAAAATTCCATGGTACCTCGAATAGTTATTTTCATAGAGACAGAAAGTAGAATAGTGGTTGCCAGGGACCGAGGAGAAAGGGGGAATGGAGAGTTATTATTTAATGGGGACAGAGTTTCAGTTTTGCAAGATGAAATGAGTTCTGGAGATGGATGGTGGAGATGGCTGCGAAACAATATGAATGTACCACTTCATACGACTGAACGAAGATGGTAAATTTTATATGTAGTTTATTAAATTAAAAAGTTGTTTTAATCTGTCACATTAACTGGGTGAGATACCTCTTAAGGATTGGTGGAATTTAAAAAGCTAGAGGAATTCCACATCTAGGTTGTTTTCTAGTGGTCTTTAAGTTTTCTTACTTTCAGGAAACCAAAATCGGAAATAATAGGTAATTCTAAAATTTTAGGTGTAGTTTATGCAAGAAAGAGAACAAAGCATGCTGACCCATGACCGGTTCTTGAAGATGAAGGCTTTGGCATAGGTCAAAATATCAGAGAATGAATGCATGCTTATATTTAAAATTTAAAATTAACCGTTTAAGTTATGTATGTGTCTTAGATTGGGCTCCAGGGAAACAGGCTCTGAGATGGAGATTTGCATGCAGGAAGCTTGTTGGGGAGCAAGCGCTCTCGGAACCAGGCCTGGATGGGAGTGAGAGAGGCAGGACTAATAGAAGGAGAATTGAAGCTCTGGCCTCAGCCAGTGGCGTGGGGATGCTAGTGCTGACCACCCTTCAGAGATGTGGCAGAGTGAGGCAGTTCGTACTGGCCTCCTGCACTGACCAGACATCAGGTGTGGGCTGCCCCCCAGCGGAGCGGGACATCACCTTGAGCAAGGCAACTTCCTTTGGCTGGAAGTGAAGCCCGAGAGGTTCTCACCTGTCCACTCTCAGCAGGTGACACTTCCAGCTGGGGGATGTGATGGTCCCCAGCATCCACAACTGGGTGTGTCCATTTTTTGCATGTTTTCCCTTTTCAACAGATTTTTTTAAATTGGCTGATTGACTTTCGGTCCAGATGGCTTCAGATAAGAGCGTCTTCACTGCTTACGCATGATCTTCTGAAGGTCTCACTGTGTTTGATCTTTACATACGCCAGTTGTCCCATTTGTGATATATTTGGGTTGGCCAAAAAGTGCGTTCAGGTTTTTTGTAAGATGTGGAAAAAACCCGAACGTGCTTTTTGGCCAGCCCAATAGCAAGCCTGTGAGGCTTAATCACAGTGGATACGTGTGTGATGTGTTTGAAGCTCAAATGATGTTTAGGAGTCCATCAACTTCTAAATACTTTCCAGTATATATTGGGCTGGCCAAAAAGTCCGTTCGGTTTCTTCTGTTAAAAACTCAAATGGGCTTTTTGGCCGACCCAATATTGTGATTCATGAAACCTCCGATTTTTGCTTCTTAAATTTTCCAGACTTTTTTTTTGGCATTTGATGATTTTTTTTCCTCCTTTGGTCCAACTCTCCATGTTTGTGCCAAAGGTCACCTTCGTCTCACATCCTATGACCTGTAGTTCTTTATCTGCAGATTCTTCAGTTACTCTGCCATCTGCCACAAGTAACCGTTGACTCCTGCTCCCCTTACTTTACATTTTCCATGTAGACCTGCCTGTTGATCCTGATCCTCAGGCTCTTGACATCAATGATGGCCAATCTCCAGGATACCTCAGTTCATTTTTAAATATACTCTTCCAATCCTTAAAACAGAAGTCCTCTATATGTGGTTGTGTTTATTATTATTATTTTTTTACCATTTTTAAGTGTATAGTACCATAACATTAGCTATATTTATATTGTTGTACAACCAATTTGTACAACTTTCTCATTTTGCAAAACTGAAGCTCCCATTTCCCCTCCCTCCAGTCCCTGGCAACCACCGTTCTCCTTTCTGTTTCTGTGAGTTAGGCTACTCGAGGTACTTCATATCATACAGTATTTCTCATTTTTGACTGGCTTATTTCACTTAGCATCATGTCCTCAAGGGCCATCCACATTTAAAAGGAATTTCCTTTCTTTAAAAGGCTGAACAGTATTCCATCGTATGTATATAACACATTATCTGTTCATCTGTTGATGGACATTTGGGTTGTTTCCACCTTTCGGTTATTATGAATAATACTGCTATGAATGTGAGTGTGCAAGTTTTTATTTTTAAATACAGGTGTGTATATATATATATATATATATATATATTTTCTTTTTAACATCTTTATTGGAGTATAATTGCTTAAATACAGGTATATATTTTTGTTTCTATCAGCTTGCTGTGCCCCAAATTGTAAATGCTAAAGAGGGAGTCTGAGTCCCTTTGCAAGTGTGGCCATAAACATAGCACAAGGATACTATGATTACCCCATGGTGTCTCATTTTCCTTTCGAGTTCTGGCACGTGCTAACCTTTTAGTAAGAATACTATTCAGTCTCGTTTCTACTTAGCCCTTCATTTAGCCATGTTTTGTTGTTTCCTTGGTTTCAAATTTTATCTCTTTATGCGAACTGGGAGCTGAAGCCTTTCATTTGACTTGTGATCTTGTACATTCTGGAAGCTCATACATGTAATTGTGCAACAAATAAAGCAGCTGGAAGAAATCTTTCCTGAACAAAACCCAAGTGGGGCATTTGGGTGCGAGCCAAGATTTCAACAGCTACAGAGGGAGATGTAAAAAGGCTGCCTATATTACAACAACAGCAAATCACTTCTGGCCCCATAGGAATGTCCTTTAGGTAATGATCAAACAGAGGGTAGGGACCTTTACACATTTAATTACCTGACCACAAAACAAAGTATTTACTGTAACCTTCTGAGGTCTCTATGCCAAGTTAATTACCGTGATATACCTGAAGGTAGAACAACATTGTGACTCAGTACACTCAGCCATAGCGGGAAATTCTGAGGCTGCTCAGTCTGAACCTGGCCTCTCATTAAATTGCTGTGTGGTCCTAGGCAAGACACTGTGAGTTTACCTTCCTGGGGTTCTATTCCTGCAACCAAAATTCAGAACTGTAATGCAAATGTAGCTACTGAACAACTAACAAATAATAAATGAAGCCCTGTGTTAACTGCCTGTTTATAGAGAAGAAAGTTTAATGTCCTACAGTGATCCAGTGAGTCAAATTTCACTGGGCATCTTGAAAAGATTGGTTATTTATTTTATTTATGTATATACATATACATCGGTCCAGGTTGACACATATAAAAGCAAAAGCTTGGACTGGAGGTGTGTTTTAAAAAATGTAAAGGAGCATCACAGGTTTTTAACCATTTATCAGTTCATTCAGCCAACATTAAGGAGGACCTGGGTCAGTGCTTCTCAAACTTTCGGTGCATGAGAATCACCTGGAGGACTTTTTAAACACCCCTCCTGGACCCCATCCTCATAGTTGCCCATTCAGTAGATATTGTGGCAGGGCCTGAAAATGTGCATATCTAGTAGCCACAATCCCAAGTAATACTGATACTGCTGGTATACAGAGCACGCTTTGGGTACCTGAGTTCCAGAGACACTCAGAATGCCAAGGTGAAGAAGGCACCATCATGTCCATAGGGCAGATAGGATTATTATTGATAGTCTATGGTGTGATCATGTTAATCACATTGTGTCACGCTGTGTGCGCACATATGTGTTTTAAAGGCATTTCAGAGCACATAGCACATGCAGAAGCATGGAGAACTGAAGCCACATGACATGTTCAGGGACATGGAGTTTGTGTTACTGGGGCAAAGGGCACATGGCTGGCCAGGGGGATTACAGTTGCAGCTGGAAATAGGGCTGCTAATCAGCTAACACGATAAGATTAGCCTGGATGATCCAGGTGAACCCAGTGTAATCACAAGGGTTCTTAAATGGAGAAGATGGAGGCAGGAGAGTCAGAATTAGGGAGACTGCAGTGTGAGAAGGACTCAGGCCAACACTGCTGGCTCTGAAGTTAGAGGAAGGGGGCCACAGGCCAAGGAATGCAGGCAGCTTCTAGAACCTGAAACAGGCTAAGTGAATGGATTCTCCTGTAGAGCCACAGAAAGGAATGCAGCCCTGCTGACACCTTGATTGTATCCCAGTGAGACTCATTTCGGACTTCTGACCTCCAGAACTGTAACATAATAAATGTGTCATTTTAAACCACACGCACACACAATTACCTGTTTTCCATTATTTTCCAGGTTCTTTTTCTAGCCAATGAATAGTCAGCCACTCATCCTTGTCCAAAATGGTCTATCATTGTGAACAATTGGAATACAAAGACATTAACGATAAAAAGGCTTTATAGAAATAGGTTTTCTTATTACAAAAACAATGCATGCTTATTACGGAAACTATAGACAAAAAAAAAAAAAAATGCACAGAATCCCACCCATTATTTAGAAAATCACTGCTAAAACCCCTAGAGACTAGCTTCTCAGATCCTTCTCTGTGTCTATGTGCATTTTTCCCTACTGAAATAGGGTCATGCCATGTGTGTTTTGAAAACTAGTATAATTTGTTTAAGCAGTCTTCCAATTGTCTCACATTTGCACTATTCCAACTTAACTCCCGTTGTTTGACATTTACTCTGTTCCCGGTAATCCCCTGTGGCTGATGCCTAAACTGAAAGGTGAGGAAGAACAGGAGTCAGCCAGGGAAAGATGGCAGGCCGGAGGGATAGACGTTCCAGGCCAGGGGCACTGCAGGTGAGGAGACCGTGGTGCCTGGGAGGAGTGGAGAGTTGTCCGGTCAGGCTGGAGTGTGGAGGGGGAAGGCTGAGGGGTGTGGAGGCTGGAGAGATTAGCAAATAAAAAGGGAAAAAGTCTGCAGCCTATCACCAAACGGTATACTTTGTTGTTTTCACCAACCTGATTTTGACTAAGTTGTTTTTGGCAAATTGCTGTCAGTCAAGTTATTTAGATCTGAATTAACAGGATTTGGGGCCTTAGGGATCCGGTAGTCTGCTGGAGCCGCTGGTGCAGGCCCTCAAGCCAGCTCTGCCCATCTTTTTCCTCGCTCACATTCAGTGATGTCACCTTGGTAGCTTGAAATCAGCAAATGCTGCAAATCAGGAAATTTTTCTTTTTTGCAGGAGAGCCAGTTCCCCAGCACATTGCTAGATGTGGCTAAGATGGAAGAAGTCCAGAATAAATGCCCTGGGTTTTTGGTGTGGGACTCGAACACTAAAGTCAGATACCAGGGCCAGGAAGCATTCACTTTGGAGTCAGAAGGACTAGGGTCTGAATCCTAACCATCACTTTCCTGCCACTTCCAGCAGAGTAACTAACTTCTCTAAGCCTCAGTTTCCTTATATGTGAAATGGGGTCGCTAATATTTAACTTGCAGATGAGTGATAAAAATTAAAACTTGAAAGACAGAAGCTATTATGATTATTACTACAATGAAGGAGGAGCATGAGGGCATTAAGTTCATGGGGGTTTTGGGGGGGTTTTTTTCTTTGTTTTTTTTGCTGCACCTTGTGTCATACGGGATCTTTGTTCCCCGACCAGGGATCGAACCCGTGCCCCCTGCAGAGGGGATGCAGAGTCTTAACCACTGGACTGCCAGGGAAGTCCCAAGTTAATTTTTTTTATTACGTGAAGTTTGAGTTGCTTTGGAGGCTTTTAGATTAAAAAAATCCTGTAATAACAACGGTAGCTAACATTGTTGAGCGTTATTAACTATGTGTTTTTACATGTGTTATTTCAAAAGAAATAATTTACATGCGCTAATCCTCAAAAGAACTCTAGCATAGATACCAGTGATATGATTACTCCCATTCTGTAGCTGAGGAGACTGAGGTTTAAGTAAGATAACTTTCTGATGGCCAGAGAGCTGCTGAATGCAGAGACAGGACTTGGATGCGAGTTTGTCTGAATTCAGAGTCTACATTTTTAAACTGCATATGGTGTCTCCATTCATCAGAGACATCGAAGCTAGGTGGTACCCGTTTGTGAGTCCTGGGCGTAGTTGCCGGCCTGGGTTTGAGTGGATTACACCCGAAGGGTCTATAGAGTGAGAAGAGGAGAGGGCAAGGATGCAGCCCCGGGCAACGCTGGTTTTTAAAAGGCAAGCTGAGAGTTTAGAGCAGGAAGGAAGGATCATCCGTTTCAGGTGCCACAGGGCAGAGTCATAAAAGGTAAGAATTAGAAAGGATTCCTTGGACTTGGCAAGATGAACAACATCGATAATATTAACAAATGCAGTTTGGATAAGGTAATGGCGGCAGAAGCCAGGTTGCTTTGGTCGAGGAGTGAATTGATGGCGAGCAAGTAGAGAGAAGTGGCGGAAACGACTTTTGAAGAATCAGCTGCTAGAGAAGTAACTGGGAATCTAGGGAGATATTTAACAACATATATGTGTTGGGAAGAAAGAGTAAGTATTGATAGAAGTGAAGGTATAGGAATGCGATTGAAGGAGCCTAGTGCCTTAGGAGGTGGTTGGTGGGATCCAAAGCCTGGCTGGAGAATTATGACTGGACTGATCTTGTGTTTGTGTCATGTGGGCTGGGTGTGTTAGGAGGAATGAGGAGGCAGAGAATTGAGGATACTGATCAGTATAACTACAGGCTGGCCCTGTGGGCTCTAGGCTAGGGAGAGGACAAGTAAAACTGGACGGCCCTTCATAGACTGAGAGAACGTTAAGCGGTCAGGGTCCTAGGAGTCTCAGAAGATGTTGAAAGGAAGGTGGGAATAAATGAGCAGTAGAGTCATAAGAATGGCGAGTTATCCACAGTGAATGGGATCTTGACACTCAACAGTTCATATGCAGAGAAGTTCTGAATAGTTGACAAGGCCCCTGGTCTTGCCATTAAGTTCAGTTTTTGAAGCAGAGTAGAGGTGAAGGTCATCAGAATTGAGATCAAGGGACTCAAGGCCTAGAATTGTGGTTGAGACCTCACACTGGTGTCCTTCATCCGATAAGAGTGCATCTTTTTATAGTTCTTTGTTATTAATCCAAATGTTTATGTCTAAAGAGGTCCCCCCCTTTGGAATTAGCAGATGCAAACTTTTTTTTTTTTTTTTTTGGCTGCGTTGGGTCTTTGTTGCTGCTCGCGGGCTCTCTCTAGTTGCGGCGAGCGGGGGCTACTCTTCGTTGCGGCGTGCGGGCTTCTTATTGTGGTGGCTTCTCTTGTTGCGGAGCACGGGCTCTAGGTGCGTGGGCTTCAGTAGTTGTGGCACGTGGGCTCAGTAGTTGTGGCTCGGGGGCTCTAGAGCACAGGCTCAGTAGTTGTGGCGTGCGGTATCCTCAGCCATTGAGAAGCTAGGATCTTGAGTTCTGAAGGGAGAAGGCCTGGATTTGAATGCTGGCTCCGTCACTTACAAGCTGACTGACCTCGGGCAAGGGACTTCTCTAATCTTCAGAGCGCTTAACTATGAAACAGTGAGAGAACGTGTACCCATCTTGTTATAAGGCGGTAAAGAATCATCTACATAAACTGCCTAGCCCAGTAGCTGGCACGTGGCAAATGCTTAACAAATGACAGCTGCTATTATTATTATTATTAACACTATTCTTCAGAAAGTGTAAGCTGTACATTTCCCAAAAGGAGAAAAAAATGAATCTAGGACTTTTATATTCTTCCCCTACCAATCCCAGGAAGAGGTTCCTAAGAAAAAGTTGAAGATGCTATCAGATTTCCTGGCCACCAAGTAAAGAATATGTCACTCCCCAAGAGGAGTGTTTATACCCTAACTGGGAGGGACATCTTTATTTTTTATTATTTATTTATTTTATTGAAGTATAGTTGATCTACAATGTTGTGTTAATTTCTACTGTGCAGCAAAGTGATTCAGTTATACACATATATACATTCTTTTTCATATTCTTTTCCATTATGGTTTATCTCAGGATATTGAATACAGTTCTCTGTGTTAAACAGTAGGTCCTTGTTGTTTATCCATTCTATACATAATAGTTTGTATCGGGCCTCCCTGGTGGCTCAGTGGTTAAGAATCTGCCTACCAATGCAGGGGACACGGGTTCGAGCCCAGGTCTGGGAAGATCCCACATGCCGCGGAGCAACTAAGCCCGTGCGCCACAACTGCTGAGCCTGTGCTCTAGAGCCTGCGAGCCACAACTACTGAGCCTGCATGCCACAACTACTGAAGCCCACACGCCTAGAGCCTGTGATCTGCAACAAAGAGAAGCTGCTGCAATGAGAAGCCCGCACACCACAGTGAAGAGTAGCCTCCGCTCGCCGCAACTAGAGGAAGCCCCTGCGCAGCAACAAAGACCCAACGCAGCCAAAAATAAATCTAAAAAATAAATACATTTCTTAAAAAAAAAAAAAGAAAGAAAAGATACATGCATCCCAATGTTCGTTGCAGCACTACTTACAATAGCCAAGATAGGGGAGCATCCATTGACAGAGAAATGGATAAAGAAGATGTGTACATATATACAATGGAATATTAATTACTCAGCCATAAAAGGGAATGAAATAATGCCATTTGCAGCAACATGGATGGACCTAGAGGTTATCATACTAAGTGAAGTAAATCAGACAGAGAAAGAGAAACATCATTTGATATCACTTATATGTGGGATCTCATTAAAAAAAAAGATACAAATGAACTTATTTACAAAACAGAAACAGACTCACAGATCTTGAAATCAAACTTACTGTTACCAAAGGGGAAACGTAGGGGGAAGTGATAAATTAGGAGATTGGGGTTAACAGCTACACACTACTATATATAAAATAGATAACTAACAAGGACCTATTGTATAACACAGGGAACTGTACTCAATATTCTGTAATAACCTATATGGGAAAGAATCTGAAAAAGAATGGAGATATATATATATATATATATATATATATATATAACTATAACTATATATAACTATAACTATATATATATATAGTTATATATATATAACTGATATATATATATATATATATATATATAACTGATTCAGTTTGCTGTACACCGGAAACTAACACATTGTAAATCAACTATACTCCAAAAAAAATTAAAAAAAAAAAAAGAATTACTCAGAAAAGTAATATAAGAGGTATGCAAGGAGAAGAAAGCATTTCTTGTGTAACAATAAAAATGAGTTACTCAATAGAAAGGACCACCTTGAAAATTATACTAATTTGCTACTAAATTAATTTGCTATTTGCTGGAAGCTATTTTCAGGAAATGATACCTTGTTCTGTGCAGGCCCAACTCCAACTTTCATATTTAAAAGATGCATTTACCAAGGTCTCATACTTGGATGAACTCCTGATGCGTATTCAGAAGGTACTGATGGGAGAGAAATGGATGAGCACACATCTTTAAAACTGTAATATGTTGGTCATTTCTTTCAATTTATATTCACTGACCAGATGAAGGTTTTTATTTGAGCCCTATCTGCAAGAGTATAAGAATAGTTCACCTTGTCTTACAAGAAGTAAAACAGCAGAACAGTTTTGTTTTACTTTCAAAGTTAGGTACATCCGTAAACAATATCAATTTGTACCAAATCCCTAACCCTGTACTTCCCCTCCCCCACTGCCTTCTCCAACACACACAGTGCAATACACAGAGCTAGCAAGAGGTAAATCTGGCCAGTACACCCCAGAATGGTCCAGAAAAATACTCCTTATCATGGGGCCTAAGGCCAGCGGGCTGATACCCAAAGCCGGGTCCCAGAAATAACAAAAATGAAACCAGGAGATCAGGTTCCAACCAGGACTTTCTTAAGGGCCAGGTGTCAACACCTACAGGTTGGATGGGAGGAAGCAACTAGAAGCTCAAGAGTAAGAGCAGAGGGGTCAGCCATGCAGGAGGTGCTCAGGCTGGATTTCCGGTCGGGAGGGCCAGTGCTGGGCAGCAGTGGCACCAGCACCCAAGCTGGCTTGCGGTCTCCTTCCTTGTATTCATTCATCTGGCCCAGCGGTTCTGTACGTGTGATCCCCGGCCCCAAGGGGTCTCTGAGGCCCAAACTATTTTCATAATGCTAAGGCACTGTGTGCCTTGTTTCACTCTCTTGACATTTGCATTGATGATGCAAAATCTGTGGTAGGTAGCACTGCATGAATCGTTTCACCTGTTTTTAGCATAAATCAAGGCAGTAATACCAAATTGTACTGATAATCATTGTATTCTTCGCCACTTTGCCCTCACAGCTAAAAAAAAAAAGAAAGAAAAGTCAGTTTCACTTGAGTATCCTTGATGAAGCAATAAAAAATTGTTTTATTAAATCTTAATTCTCAAGTGCACATCTTTTTAACATTCTGGGAAGTACCCATACTGCATTTCTGTCACACGTGGAGGCACGATGATTGTCTCCAGGAAAAACTCTTGCCCAGTTGTTTAAGTTGAGATCTAGACTGGCCACTGTTTTAATGGAACACTATTTTTATTTGAAAGAATGACTGACAGACAAACTACGGTTATTTAGACTTGAGTACTTGGTCGACATTTTCTTAAAAATGAACGAAGTGAGCCTGTCATTTCAAGGAAAACAACTGTGACAGTATTTGTTGCCAATGCTAAAATTCAAGCTTTCAAGTGAAAATTAAAATTTGGGAAACTTATATCTGCCACTGTGAGCTTGACAGTTTCTCAATACTTAAAGACTTTTCTGATAAATTCAGTGGTGATATTAACAAATGTAGTTTTTAAAATATTGTATAATGAAATGTGTTAACATTTAGAAGATAACCAATGCATGGTGTTACAAAATCATGGTTGGGTAAAAGATCCATTGAAAATACAAAATACACCAAAGGATTTTAATGTAGCAAAGTATGAAAAGTTAATTGATATGATTTCAAATTATACATTGCAGCTAGCCTGTAAGAAATTACCACTTACTGAGTTATGGTATAATATCAAAAGGAATATCTACAGTTATATGAAAAAACTATTAAAATACTCCTCCCTTTTCAACTACATATCTGTGTGAGGCTGTATTTTTCTTTATATACCACAATCAGAATGCCACAAAGGGATTTCAGAAGCAGATAGGAGAATCCAGCTGTAATGTATTAAGAATTTTAAAGACGTGCAAAAATGTAAAATAATTCTCTTACCACAGTTTTTTGGTTTGTTTTGGAAAGCTTACTTAGTTTTCATTTAAAAAGTTATGTTACAACGTAATTAACTTATTATTTTTTTTTCCTTTTTTTTTAAAGGATTTTCTTATTTATTTATTTATTTATTTGTTGTTTATTTTTGGCTGTGTTGGGTCTTCGGTTCGTGCGAGGGCTTTCTCCAGTTGCGGCAAGCGGGGGCCACTCTTCATCGCGGTGCGGGGACCGCTCTTCATCGCGGTGCGCGGGCCTTTCTCTATCGCGGCCCCTCCCGTCACGGGGCACAGGCTCCAGACGCGCAGGCTCAGCAATTGTGGCTCACGGGCCCAGCTGCTCCGTGGCATGTGGGATCTTCCCAGACCAGGGCTCGAACCCGTGTCCCCTGCATTAGCAGGCAGATTCTCAACCACTGCGCCACCAGGGAAGCCCCTTATTTTTAAATGAATTAATCTTTTAAATTTTTCTCAGTTTTAATTTCTAGTATGGTAACAATTGATAGATATAACGCACATAAACAGAAGCCTTTGGAGTTCTGAGTTTTTAAGAGTTTAAAGGAATCCTGAAGGCACAAAGTTTGAGAACCACTGGTTTAGTACATATAGAATACTTAGCATGTACTGGGCCTGCGCTGGTACAGGGATAGTATGGTGCACTGGACAGACACGGGCCCTGCCCTCAGAGCTAGCAGTCACCTACAATTAAACAGATAGTTCCCATAGAGTGGGAAGTGTCATGATAGGAGAAGCACAAAGTGATATGGTAGCACCTGGCCCTTTTTAGGGAAGACTTCCAGGAGGAATTAATGTCTCTGGTGATACTTGAAGGATGAGTAAGAGTTAGCCAGGCAAAGAGAGCTTGATTGCTTTGGGTATATGGAAAAGCATGTGCAGAGGTCCCCATGTGAGAGATCATGACTTCACTGCAGAAATAAAAGAAGTCGCGTGTAACAGGAGCACAGAGTGGAGGGATGGTGAGATGTGAAGCTGGACTAGAAGACAGTAGCCAGGTCGTGAAGGGCTTTGTGAGTGTGTGAGGACCTCCCCCTAGGGGAAATGGAGGATCCCGGGGGAGGGCGTTAAGTCAGGAGAGCGACTTCAGATTGCATTTTAGACAGATCTCTCTGGCTGTAGAGAATGGAGGTCTAGAGGCAGGGAGACCGGTTAGGGGTCACCATGGCAACCAAATCAAGAGATGATGGAACCTGGGCTAGGCTATGGCCCAGGTGTTGGAGAGATGTGGACAGACTTAAGGGAGATTTGTGTGAAGTTTACAGATCTAGGTAAATAGATTGGGTGTGGTTAAGGAGGGAAGGGTAGGTATCAGGACTAAATTTAATTCATTTGTATCATTTTTTTAGATTGCACATATAAGAGATGAACAAATGAACTTATTTACAAAACAGAAATAGACTCACAGACATAGAAAGCAAACTTGGGTTACCAAAGGGGAAAGTGGGGGAGAGAGATAAATTAGGAGTTTGGAATTAACAGATACACAGATACATGCTACTATATATAAAATAGATAAACAGCAAGGACCTACTGTATAACACAGGGGACTGTATTCAATATCTTGTTATAACCTATAATGGAAAAGAATCTGAAAAAAGATTATATATATATATATATATATATCTGATTCAAGTATATATATATATATGTATATATATATATATATCTATATATATCTGAGTCCGTTTGTTGTACATTTGATAACAACACAACATTGAACATTGTAAATCAACTATACTTCAATTAAGAAAATTTTTTTGACAAGACTGAATTTAGGTTTCAGGTTTAGCACCTGGGAGTAACGATAATGCTCACTGACAGAGGGAAAACAGAAGGTACAGGTTGTAAAAGGGGGAGGATGTATTCCATTTGAGCCATCTCCGAGCTATCCAAGAGGAGATGCCCAGTCAGCATTTGGATATGTGGTTCTGAAGCTGAGGAGGAAGAGCTGGACAAGAGACATAGATTTGAGAGTTATTAGTATATAAATGGTAACTGAAGGCATAGGATGAGTGAGATCTTGCTGAGAGAAGGATTTAGACAAGAAGGGAAGACTATCTGAAGAGAGAACCATGGGGAGTACCAACATTTAGGAATAAACAAAGAAAGAGTGTGCAAAGTTGGCTGGGAAAAGTGCCCAGAGAATTAAGAGAATCCAGAGACTATGTGGTCTCCGCAGAGACTATTGAGACTATTGAGATCAAGGAGATAGAGGAAGAAGGAGGGGTCAGTGATGACCAGTGTTGTCAAGAAGTCAGTGAAATGATTAAGAGAGTCTTCTAGATTGAGCAACAAGAAAGTAGTTGTTGAGTCATTGACTGTATCCAGAGCAATGTCAGTGGAGCGGTAGGCTCCAAGAGCTGGAAGAGAGAGGAAGAGAAGAGAGGAGGGGGTTGGTGGAGGACAGGAGGGGAAAGATAGAAAAAGGTGTGGTGGGTGAGTGGGGAGAGAGAGAGGGATGTTGAGATGTGAGATTATTATAATTCTATGGGAAGGAGCCCATAGAGAGAGAAGGTTGAAGATACAAGAGGCAAGGGGAAATCAATGGTGAGGTTCCAGAAGACTAAGGAGGGAAGGGGATTTGGAGAACAGGTGGAGGGAAGCTATGTCTCCAACAGAGAACCAAGTTTCAATTAAGGCATAAGGTACAGTGAGCATTAGCTGAAGAAGATGTAGGATAGTTTAATTAGAAACGGAAGCTCCGTGGTACCCATTGGAAAGGTTTAGGAGGAGAGCAGTGGGAGTTTGGATCAAAGGAGAAAAAAAACAGAGCAGCGTGAGGAAGAAGACAGGGAAGACGAAGCCTAGAGGGGCTCACCAGAGTGGCCAAGTAGAACAGTTACATGAGGAGAAAGGCAGGATACACAGAGAGCTGGATCTTATTTTAGATATTGGTAATTAAATTACAGATATTGGTAATTTAATCTTTTCTTTTTACACAATGATGCATTTGTATCACAACCTAAAAATTACCCTCAATAATAGTGATTCATTTTTTTTTAACCAAAATATTTTCTAGCCAATTCAAATTATTCCTGTGTGTTCTGTTGTTTAATTTTATGTTCACCGGGTTAAATCTTCATCTATGCTCCTGACATTGAGTTCCCTATGTAGAAAAATCTATTCATTATGAAGACATTTATTGCTCTATTGAGTTGTCTATTTAAAACACAGAGAACCGAAAATTAAATGTAGTGCATTTCTATTTTGGAAAAAAAGTGGATGAATGGGTACTATTTTCTTGAATACACCGTGTTTGTCTTAGATAATTAATAGTCCAGATTCATAGGCTAACAGATGCCAATCCTTGCTTGTTTTGATACTTGTTCCTTATTGAAAGGGATGTTTCCTAAGACTTATACATGCCATGTTCTGCATCAGGGGAAATGATAAGACAGATGTAATGGAGACAGTTGCTTTTGGGGCACAGCTAAGCTAAGTGATCAACAGAGACGTTGGTCTCCAAAATCTATTTCTCTGAGGTTAATTATGCAAAGTATGAAACAGTTTCTTTGTTGAAATTGTGAAATAAAATATCTCAAGTAGCTTCAGTATAAGATTAAGCCATTAAGTACTTATAGATTCCAAGTCTACAGCCCTCTACTAAATATTTATTGTATTTAAGACTTTGGTGTTTGTTCCAGATACATTCTTTAATGACATATCCTAATTTCTCTAAATTTCTAATATTGGTAAATGAGAATATCCCTGTGTTGTGTACTTATAAGTGTGGACTACAGTACAGTACAAGGGCACTGTCAAATGAGAAATCTGCAGTTAATACTTAGTGGATCTGATCAGGAGGTCAGAGTTTATTTTTTTATTTCTTCCCAGTGTAACCCCCAAGAGGCCGTCTGTTCCATTTCTTAACATGTATAGTGGATTCTCCTGTCAATATCCAGGCTGGGACAGAGTAATGGAGAGAGCTTTGTCTTCCATGCCACGTAATCCCATCTGGCTCCCAGCCCCACCATCTCTGTTATAAACAGAAGCCCCTCCACTCTTTCTGGGTGTCTCATGCCTATTCTACTTGGATCTTCATTTGTTCTGACTTGGCCTCCACTCTTCCCCTCACTCAGGCTTTCCAAGGACATCCTTGGAATCTTTCTTTCATTGCAAGTGAACTTTCCTACATCCTTAACTGAGTGGTAAAACATTGCATCTTCCTTCTTGCTTTAGCTGACATTCAGCTCTTCTTCAAGAGCTTTGCTCAGTTGGTCTTTTGAGGGAACACTACTTCAGAAGCACAATGCTGTTTGGAGACCATTTCCCACCCTATGGTAGACCCTCCCTTTTTGATCATCCCGAATCTGATTGATTTGCTTTCTGTGTCCATGGCACTGTCATCCATCAAGTTCCAGATCACCTGCATCACATACAGCCTCTCACATCATCCTGGGTGCTACCCAGTACTTCAGATTTTCAGTTCCTTCGCCCTCTCAGTTCCAGTGACCTTCATCTCCATTACTTTAGCTGGCTGCTCACTTAGCAGGACCATTGTTTGGTCCTGGTAATGTCTGGACCATTACCAGGAAGTGCACCATTTCTAAAATCTCACCTTCAAATAACTCTTTTCTGTGAGCCAGGACCTCTGATACAGTATTGAGTGGTAGGGTTGGTAGTGGGCATCCATGTTGTATTTCTGGCTTTTTATGCAAATGCTTCTAAGTCTTTATATCACCATTTAGTATGATATTGCTATAGGGTTTTGGTGGAAGGAAAAAAATCCTTTATATTCCAAATCTGCTCAGTTTTTTCATGTGTCAATAGATGTTGGGCTTCTGTGATTTTTTTTTCCCCTACATATGTGAAGTTCTCATATTGTTTTTCTCCCTTAATCTGATATTTACAGCATTAAATTTTTTTCTCCTCCGTTTTTCCTCTCCTTTTGAAACTTCTTTAATGTCAGTGCTTTCCCTTACATCTTCTCCTTAATTTTTTCCCCTTACATCTGTCTCCTTAATTTTCCTTTCAGTGTTTCCCCCTATCTTTTTTTATCTCTCTCTACTGCATCCTGGGAGATTTTCTTAGTTTTGCCTTCCAGTTCATTAAATCTCTCTTAAGCTGTATGAAACTTGCTAATTATATTTTTTCATTACAAGATTTTCTGTTGGTTTCTTTTCATCTCTAACTCTTTTTCTTTCACACCCTTCTGATTTCACAGTCTTGTTTGATAGGTATTAGTCCCTCCATTATGATGACATTGAGGATTTTAAATGTCTTTTTCAGAGTGTTCTATTATAGCTATTTCCTCAGATGTGAATTGTCTCTTTTGTCAGAGTGCATTTAATCATGCTGCATATCCTTGCATATTTTGTAGTTTTCTTTTCTTTTCTTGAGAGCTTACCTCCCCTGTGGATCTGCTCTACAAGGGTTCTCTCTGAAGGGTGGTTTTGAGATTTCCTCAATCCCAGATCCAGGAATTTCTTAGCTCTGAAACAAGTCATAAATTAAGCATGGCTTGGGAATCCTACTACAGGGACGTAAAAATTTCTGTGCCCACATGTGATTCAGACTCAGTTGCTAGTGAGATATATGCATCTTATCTTCATTTCTAGTCACAGGTAATGTGGGGTCTTGATCCTAACCGAAAAAAAATGGAACTCTTCTCACCCCACCCTACCCCTGATATCTGTGAGGCATATTCAGTCCCTTCCCCTTTGCAGATGTAGAAACCTCAGACCCCTCCAGTCTTTCTGGCGCCTGCCCCCACCCCATCCTCACAATGGCCACAGAGTCTTCGTCATCACTTAGCACCATGGGCTTATGATCCTTTTCTATTCAGATACTTTCCTGTCTTGTTTTAGAAAATGGTTTCAATCAGTAAAGGTCCCAGCAGAAAATAGAGCATCACTCAGATACTTAAATTCAAGAGATTTTAATGAAGAAACTATTTACAGAAGTATGGACAGGAATAAAGAATCCAACAAGGTCATTTGAGGTACCAGGGACTAGGAAGCTGTCACCACTCCCAGTCTGAAGGGACAAGGGAGAGAATGTTATTATTGGAGGCCAGGGACAGCTGGAGCTATGGAGGAGGGTAGAAGCTGAGTTTGGAGGGAAGTAGCCACTACCAGAAGGAAGACCTGAGGCAGGGAGGGAGCAGGAAAGAAATACCCCATCCTCTCTCCTCCTCTTCTCCTATCTCTTGCTGGTAACTTCTGTTGGCCAAACCCAGCTGGAAGGCACCAGCAAGGAAGCGCGGGTAATAGGGCCCAGAGAGGCACAGAGCAAGGCAGGGAATGGATTGGAGGGATATGAAAGTAGAGAATAAATAAATAATACAAGGCTTATGTGATTTTTTTGTTAAAAAAATTTCATTTGTTATTTCTATATGTTGCAGCAGACTGAGAATTTTCAGCAAGTGTTTACCCTGCCATGTTGACTCAGAAGTCTAATAATCCCTACTCCAACCTCTTACTCAGCTGAATCTCTCATTCGGGCACACCCCTAACGTTTGCAGGGCCTGGGGCAAGGTACAAACAGAAGCCCGCATGCTATATGTCTATAGATACGAAAATTATAAATCAAGGTAAACTATTAGGTAAAATATGTTTTATCTTCCTACCTTGACAAATATACTTTAATAATGACTCGAAGGCAAAGCTGTGATGTGGAACTCATCGGTTCCTGGGCGAGCCACGTGGGGCACTCACGGCATGGGGGAGAGCTGGCCTCTGTCCCTGGCTCTGCTCCAGGTGATAAGGAGCCTCACATGCACTTGTGTGGACGCCCAGCCCTCACATCCCACCTCAATCCACATGACCTACGAACAGCCACCCTTTGGGTGGCCCCTCAGGAAGAGGCCTGCACAGGCACTGAAAGCGTGCTTAGGGCTGCTTGGGTAGGGAATCCTAGGGTCCCAGGGACCTGGAACGGGGTCTGAAAGGTGGAGGATGGAGGACGGAGGGGGGGCACATCTCGTTCGTCTTGCAGACTCCCTTTGTGGAGAGGGGTGCAGCCAGAGAAGGGCCAGAGCAGAGGCCTCTGAAATTCAGGTCCCAGGGCAGGGTCCCCGCTGGCCTGGGTTTAGTGCTGGTCCCATTGCACCTGATCTTCATCTTCATCAAGACCTCCAGTCCCTTCTCTTCTCTGTGTTTTTCTCAGACTGTGAGCCTCCCCGCCTGGCCTGGGTCCTCTGGTCCATCACGCTCTCAGCAAGGCCCTCAGCTTCCTAGCCCCCTTGTCCTTCCATCATTCGTACCCGGCAACCCGAGTCTCCGTCTTCCTGCTTTACGCAGGCTTGGTGAGGGCCTGCCATGGGAACAGTATAAGCAGTATTCACGTCCCAGTTGCACCTCTGGACCACCAGCTTCTTCCTGGTTCCCCCAAAACATTTTCGAAACTTCGCCACTCTTCTCAGGCTCCTGCCCCACCTCTTCTCTGTCACTCTCATCAAATGGCCTCGCTTCCCATTTCTCTAAGAAAAGAGAAGTCACCAAAGCCACAGTGTCTTTTACTTCCTGCCCCCCCCCCCCCACACCGCTCTGCAGTTTTACTGGACACTGTTGACAATGATGGTGAGGATAAGGATGGAGGATAATGGCTAACTTTTTCCACCCCTAAGCCCCACCTGCCGCCATGACGCCTTCCTCCTGTCTCAGAGGTGAAGGGGCTGCTTCCCTGCCCCCCAGCCTCTGGCAGATCCTTCCACCATGACTTTGGATTCTGCCCCTTCCTGCTTGCTGGGGACCTAACTGCATCAGTGATCTCCTCTGTCTAACACTCTGCCTTTAAGCTGCAGTCACTCCTCTGCCTCTCATTTCCAAATCCCCTCCAGTCCACGGTGGTCTTATTTCTGCCCCAATAACTCGGCTGAAACCTCTCCGATCAGGTCCAACAGTCACCTCTACTGGCTAAAGCCAATGGGTACTTTAGTCCTTCTGCACAGTATTTGACACAAGTGAGCTGGCCTTCTAAACATGCTCTTTGCCCTTGACACCCATGCTCTTCCTGCTTTTCCGGGCAGCTTTCTGAGTCTCCTTCCCTTCATTGTTGTCTTTTTCAGAGCTCTGCCCTCAGCTGCTTCTCTTCTTATTCATTAAACTCTCAGCCCTGACCTGTGGGTGCTCAATCAATCTCAAATTATGTATGCAAATCAGGCAGTGGTTTCAAATTCAAGCAAGGAACTCAAGTCTTTAAAAGTTTAAGCAAGAAGGAGCAAACTTTTTTTTGGAGGGATACACATTTCCAATTATGAATGATGTATTACTTATTGGAACTGGAGTCCACTGAGGGAGAAAAAACCATAATAGCTTATTTCAGAACTAATACAGCTATACATTAGCAACAGAAATGATGTCGCTATCTTATTAGAAATACAACAAAGAGGTAACTTAGCAGCTGTCTCCTGCACTGTCATTTCATTTTGCTCTGTAGTTCTTGGCAGAGAATCTAGAAAAGAAAAAAAAATAATTAAGCCACACTGTGTTCTCCTAGACTAAATGAGTTCTGCTGTTCTGAGAAACAAATCTTAAAAGGCAATGTATGTTCCATGATTATTAGAAATAGAACATTTTCAAAATTTTTTTTTTCCCCTAGAGACATGTGATTAAACATTATGGCCTTTTCCCTTCTAGCTAAGAGAAACGTCGTAAAATTTCTCTTAGCTCCATGTTCCAAACCCAAAATTCGAGGGCCAAACATCAGCCTAGGGGCCATAATTAGATCTTGAAACCCACTTTGAAAAAAGAATTCCACAGAGAACTATTCAGGGCTCTCTTTTCATTGAGATAAAGAGATGCCACATGTAGAGCATTTATTTGTTTATTCATTCATCGTTCATTCCACAAATAATTATGTTAATAGCCACTTAAAGTCATCTTAGAATGGGTATTATTTAATGTGCAGAAGGATGCATGGCAAAAAGAGACGCTGAGTTTATTTTTTCCTTTATTTGGCCTTTACCTGCCAAGGTTTCTTTTCCCCACCTTCAGAATGTGTTTGCCAGCAGGACCTACTTTGCATATGTGTCATATTATTATATTCCATCTTTCCCTGTTACAGTCATTTTAATAGTGATTTGGGTTGTGGTATCTTTGTGCTACTCTGTACTGAAGCAGAGGGAACTCTTACCAGTCCAGGGAAAGAAGGAATTGTCAAAATGAAATCAGAAGTCAGGGTTCCATTGCCTGCTGATTTGTACAGTTCACGTTTTTACAACGTAAGTATGAACTAAAACTGGTATTACGGCCACTTTAATTTTTATCGACATGTCTAAGAATATGAATATGGCTAAAAGGGAGATAGATGAGACGTGCAGATTTTGTGGGAAACATTATTAATGCTCTTAATCTTCTGGCGTTACCTAGGGGCCCAAGAGAGCACAAGGCAGAATTGAATACAGTCCCAGCCCAGAATAAGAGGCCAATGCATGTTAGCCTAGGAGTGGAAAAGCCATTGCCTGCAGCGGTAACATAAATGTATGACTTAGGCTGGGTGGGAGATCACGGGCAGTGGTGGGGCTGGAGAGCTCCTAAGTTGCCTAAAGGCATCCATGTTTAACAAATGGAAAAAGCACTGTGCTCGCCAAACAAAAACGTGTCTAGAGATTCAGTACTGTCCCAGCCCAAGTGTTAGATCTCTGCAGTATGCCTATCCCTTGCTTTATTTCCTCCATTCCCCTTTCCACATACCCTCTTTCACTCTTTTACTTCCCACCACCATCCACCCTGTATCTCGGACTGCTTGCCACTTCAGCTGAGAGCTGCAATCACAAAGTTTCTACCTCATTTCAAAGAATATCTAATGTCCATCGACAGATGAATGGATAAAGAAGATGTGGTGTGTATACGTACATGCACAATGGAATATTACTCAGCCATCAAAAAGAATGAAATAGTGCCATTTGCAGCAACAGGGATAGACCTAGAGATTATTATACTAAGCAAAGTAAGTCAGAAAGAGAAAGACAAATACCATATGATATCACTTGGAATCTAAAATTTGACACAAATCAACATATCTACAAAATAAAAACAGACTCACAGATATAGAGAACAGACTTGTGGTTGCCAAGGGTCGGGGGGGGGCGGGGGTAGAGGAGGGAAGGAATGGGAGTTTGAGATTAGCAGAGGCAAACGATTATATATAGGATGGATAAACAACAAGGTCCTACCGTATAGCACAGGGAACTATATTCAATACCCTGTGATAAATCATAATGGAAAAGAATATGAAAAAGAATATATAACTGAGTCACTTTGCTGTACAGAGGAAATTAACACAACGTAAATCAACTATACTTCAGTAAAATCTAAAAAAAAAAAAAAATAGTAATAACTAATGAAATGTGCCTGGGTTTGCGAGTGTTTGCGTACATATTAACCAAGCATCATTTAAAACACTTTTTAAAACTTCTCAATCTTTGTTAGCTTTTATAGTATATATATAATACATGTTCTTCATTTGAAAAGTTCTAACAGTATAGAAACTAAAGTAAAATGAGTTTCTTCCTTTCTCCCCTCTGCCAATCCCATTCCCTGGATAAATATTATTAGCTGTTTGGTGTATATTCATCCACATTTTTTCTGAACATATAAACTAACATATACATGCACATGCTTACACACATAGATTATGCATAAATATAATATTAAAATACTGCATACCATTCTGCAACTTGCTTTTCCATATAATGCATCACAGACAAATTTTCATAATAGTATGATTATATCACATTCTTTGTAACAGCTATTTATCAATATATAATAATTTACTTAACCAGTCCCTGTTAGTGATGTTTAAATTGCTTCTAGCTTTTCTATTTTTCTGCATCCAACTCTCTACAAGCATGTGTGATAGCCATCTCCACGTTCAAAGCCAAACTCCTAATCTTCTCCCCCATACCTGCTTATCTTAAAGTTTTCCATCTTAATTCACAGAACTCCATCCTTTGCGTTGCTTATGCCAAAACCCTTGGAATCATCTCAGGCTCCTTTCTCTTTCTCCACATCCATTATGTCAGCACCAGCTCTGCCTCCCAAGTCAGCTCCATGCTTCTGCCTTTACCCGACAGTCTGTTCTCAACCTGAGGGATCCTTTTCAAATGTGCAGCAGGTCAGGCCACGCTTCTGTGGATTCTTGTCTCACTTGCATAAAAGCCAAGGTCCTTACACTGGTGGACAAGGCCTTAAATGATCACCCCCACCACCTCCACCCCCCGCCGGCATTGTCTCCCCCGCCCATACTCACCTATAGCTCTCCCACTTTGCTCATGCTGCCCCAGCCATACTCGCCTTCTCACTTGTCTTCAAACATGCCAGGTATGCTCCTCTCTCGGGGCCTTTGCACATGCTCTGCCTTCTGTCAGCAATGCTCTTCCCCCAGATATACACAAGCCTGCTTCCTAACACTTTCAAGTGTTCAATAGTCTCCTTCTCAGTGAGGTCTTCCTTGCTCAGGGTATTTATAAAGAACATTTCCCAGCCTTCTCTAGCCCTCTTCTCTGTAGTACTTATCACCATCTAATGTACTTTACAATAGAGGTTACTTTTTGTTTTGTTTATTATCTGTCTCTACCCCTGGAAGATAAGGAGGGCAGGAAATTTGTCTGTTTGGTTCTCTGTGGAATCCTCAGCATCTGGACGAGTGCCTGCCCCACAGTAGGCTGACAGTAGCTACTTGTTGAATGAACAGATGCTATGAACGTGTCAGCTGTGAACGTCCACATACATATTTATTTGCTCGCATGTGGGGCTGTCTCTTCAAGGTGAATTATTAGAAGTGGAATTGCTGAGCCAAAGGGCATGCTTATTTTAAATGTAATAGGTATTGTAAATTGCTTTCCATAAGGGTTGTACATTTGGTATACTATATGATTCTTCTTGTAAAAAAAAAAAAAAAAAGATGTATTTTAAAATAGAACTTAACCTGGATGTAGGGGTGAGGTTACAAGTGAAAGGGACCTTTTAATTCAGGGATCCTTCATCTGGGGTCCATGAACGTAGACTTCTGATGGACATTCAGCATCTTTTTAAACTGGAAATGTTGCCAACACAGCACAGTCATTTTAACAGTATCTGGGACTTTGTCACTAACAGAAGTCACAAATATTTTTGTATCATAGTATAAATGTTGTGGCTGTCTTGAATTTGTTCACCCTCTTTACTGCTTTGGAATCACAGTGAATCCTCCTTCCCTTGAATCCTCCCTTTCCATTACCCACCACTAGTTATTTGCCTCACCACTAGATCTTGTTATTTAATGTGTTAATAAAGAAGCACCTATAATACCTTATTGCTAATTTGTTTTTTAAATACTCATATCTATTTCAGTATAATTGGTTTCATTTTATGCATTTAAAATTAGAGTCTTTATCAAACTGCCACAAGGGTTCATGGTGCAAAAACAGTTAAGAGCTCTGTTCGTTGAAGGAGCTGCTGTTCATTTGAAGGAGTAAGTTAGTCATACAGATAATCATTAGGCATTTTATGAAATTAAAGTGCCACAAAATTTCAGTACCAGAATAGTAGATACACTAATATTCATGGCTATCGTGTCTTTCATTCGTTCATCCGATGCTTATTTATTAAGTGCTTCTATAGGCAGTGCTCTGTGTCAAGAGTTCTGCAAATCAAAGGTGAAGATCTGCTCCTTGCTTATGCTCACTGGGGAACGTTGAAAGTGACTAATCCAGTGATGCACATCAGAACCGTCTACCCAGAGCCTTTCCATCCTTGACTCACTCCCCTCCTCTACCCACCTCTGCATGTTGGAGAGCTCAGGTCTTGTTCCTGGTTTTCTTCTCTATCCACGTTTTTTCGCTACGTGATCTTATGCAGAGTTACAACACCTAAATGCTGGTGATTTCCAAAGTTACACCTTCAGACCAGATCTTGCCCTAAGATCCAGGCTCATCCATACTTACCATCTCTACTTGGGTGACTCATGGCATCCCAGACTTCATAATCAAACATATTTCTCCCTACTATTTCAGTAAGTGGCATCACTATCCATCCATTGACTCAAGCTAAAAATTGCCCAAGGGTCTTCCTTGAATCCTACCTTCCCTTTACTTGCCTCCCCTTATCCCACATCCCTAATGCAATTCATCAGCAAATAATATTGGTTCTCTATTCATAATACCTTATTACAGTGCTATTCAAAGTGTGGTCAGCAGATCAGTGCTGGTCCGTGATGAGTTAGGTATAGACATTGAGAGTAAGCATTAGAAGCTTTTACAGCAGTTTGAAATTGTCATGATGCCACATTCACTATGGCAGATTCATATCATTGAACAGGGTATAGACCTCTTCAGTTCTGGCAAGCTCAAATGGTGAGTCATGTGGCGCAAGTTGTGTAATAAATAATCCCGTGCAATAGGACCATATTACAGTATGTGATAGTTTATGATTGGTTTATCAGCTGTATTCTCAAAGTGTATAAAAACCTGTGAAGATGTAAGCATTTCTTGTTATAACTTACATTTACAAGTTTTCATTTTTAATCAAAAAGTTTCATTTTATTGTTTAACATTATTAGTTAATTAAGGAAATAAAATTTATGTTGATTATTTTCACCCTCAAGTTACAGAAGGTAAAACCAGCCTCACTAGAGTTTTTTGTTAGCTTGTTGGCAAGGAAACACTTGTCTTTTCTGAATGTGGCAAGAGTATAAACCAAATGGTGAAGGTGGAAGTGATTCTGAAGAAACAAAGGCCCAAGAGTACATATTTGTTTTCCTCAAAACTGTGATCCTTCACATACTGAGTTCAGTTTATAGCTGTCATTGATGTTGACATCCTAAAAGCATAATGTTTAGTGATTTGTAGAGACATACTGGCTATGAAGCAATGGAACCATCAAAACATATAGGGTAGTAGAATCCACGATGACACACAAAAAAAGTATTCTTTAATGGCATCCAAAAAAAAATAATTAAGTTCAAAGCCACGAGAATTTTTTGAAAGAAAGAATAGAGGATTAAAAAGCTGATTGAAACAGGTATTCAGTATTTCTCTTATAAACATGAGGGTTCTACAGGCTTCTTAGTAAGTAGTGTTTCAGCTCGCCAAGACTAAAATCCATATACAGTTGGCGAGACATTGGTGAAGGATTGTATCAAAGGTATTTGCTCAGAAATGTTGGGTGAATCCGCGCACAGAAGGTAGCTCAAGTATACTTCCAGGGCCCCCGCAGCTCAGCCTATTCTGGAACCGGCCAATGGTGTGGAGGACTAACTCATAGAGCAACTGAAGCCAGCAACATGTTTTTTCATTGTAGTGCAATCATTTCACTCATATTCCTATTTATGTGCAATTTGAACATGTTGGTGATACGAAGGAAGAATTTCTTTTTTCAGTTTTGTCGCTGACAAACAACTAAGTCTGAACTGTGTAGATGAAGGATTAGTTGTCAACAAACATGGACTGGAATTTACATTTTGTGTAGGAGCGTGTTCCGATGGTGCAGAAGACATCGCCCTGATTTAGGGGCTGCACCAGAATGTAAATCAGCGGGCTGTCTCTCTCATGAAGAAGTCCTGCTATGAAAAGAAATGTTGGTGGAACTAAACTGTGGGCTTAGTGCCGTCCTAAAAATCATGAATTAGGTAAAGGCTGGTGTGTTAAATTCTGGATTATTCTCTTGTGTTACATGATACTGTGTAGGCAGATCATGAACAGCTATTACTACATGCTGAGGTGTGATGATAATCAAGAGGACAAGTGTTCGAGAATGTTCAATTTATAGAACAACTCTAAACGTTTCTGTAAAATCAGAAGACAGTTTGATCCCGGCTTGTTGAAGATATGAATTGGACAAGCAGGATTGCGTATGTATCTAATACCTTCATTATTTTTAATGATCTCAGTATTTCCATGCAAAGAAGAAATGCAACATGTTTTTCAGTGGCTGATAAAAAAAAAGAAAGGAGCTTGGAAGAACAGAGTTTCTACAGATTATTATGACACACGTTCCATAAATTAACAATTATCAATGATGCAGGTGATCTTTATACTGCACATCTGTGAAAAGCTATCACAAAACACCTTAAAATTTGAGGGCTTCCCTGGTGGCGCAGTGGTTGAGAATCTGCCTGCTAATGCAGGGGACACGGGTTCGAGCCCTGGTCTGGGAAGATCCCACATGCCACGGAGCAGCTGGGCCCGTGAGCCACAATTGCTGAGCCTGCGCGTCTGGAGCCTGTGCCCCGCGACGGGAGGGGCCGCGATAGAGAAAGGCCCGCGCACCGCGATGAAGAGTGGCCCCCGCTTGCCGCAACTGGAGAAAGCCCTCGCACGAACTGAAGACCCAACACAGCCAAAAATAAAAAATAAATAAATAAATAAGAAAATCCTTAAAAAAAAAAAAAAAAAAATTGATAAGGCACTTTGAATTTTATTTTCCATCAAAAGAAGATCTACGCCTAAAAAATTCATGGATCCAGAATCCATTTCTTTCATCAAAAGATAACTTAAATTTAACCATAACTTACAAGATACATTGCTGGAACTGACTTCTTTTGAAGGATTTAAAGGACTCTGAAAACACAGTAGTACTTTCTCCATTTTAGATAAAATTTTAAAGTGAACAAACTGAGCTTGCTGAAATTGCTCTAAAACCTCTTCTTCTATTCCATTCTGTGAGACTGGTTTCTTTCCTCTTATTATTATTAACATAAAACATAGAAATAGTTTAGATGTACCTTATCAACTACAAGTAGCCTTGTTGGCAAAACCACCTAGATTAGATAAATTATCAATCAAGAAGCAAGTCAATTTGTCACATTAAAAATTTTAAGCATTTATATACACTGTGTTCATTCAAAGTGTGCCTATAGACATTTAATATGGGGATTCATTTTTTTCCCTCAAAATGAAAAAAAAAGTTACAAGTGTAATAGTGAGCCTATACTGCATATTAGTTGCCTACATACATACTTTCAATGAACAAACAACATGTACAATTTTCATACATTTTTCCTTATGTATACTTTGGTAATATTTATTGCAGTATAATTTCCTGTTGGTTGAACTAATAATACTGAATTGCAGCTTTTATCTTGTAAGTCTTTTTATTTCATTTTTCTAGTAATTCATTTTTATTAAGTTTTACAAAGTAGCAGTTTGCAACAGACTGGAAAAATTTTTTCAATTGGTCCTTTACCAAAGAGAATTTAAGCAGCACTGCCTTAGGGGACTTAATAGAAAATGAGGCTTTTCTTCAAAACATACCCTCTGAAAAGAATTAGTTCTCTTACGAAGTCTTTCAAACTATCAGACATGTTCTCAGTTACTTTATTTTGAACAAGAAAAGAGTGTTGAGCCTGAAGCAGCCTCAGTCAGTGTGAGTTTTTGATGCTTACAGAGGTTACCTGATGAAATTGGCAAATAAAGGAGGAAGGAAATGTCACACAGATCCAGTTCTTCTGCCTGATGTTATAAACTCATAACTGCAAATATTGGCTGTCATTGTAAACAAGCCTTTAAAGATCACTTTAAAAGCAATCCAGTAAGTGGTTACATATTAGAGATCACAAATATAAATCTCAGATTGAATGAAAAAGAAACCCAAAACATACATGTTATAATGTTGTGCAAATAGCTACCAAGTGGCTTTAGGTAAAAATTTCTAGTGTCAGTACCAAGCATGGAATTTACAAAGTCCTGTATTCCAGACAACTTTAACAGATGTGAAAATGACATGCTCTGGAAAATAGAGTTAATGTCTCTAAAAGTGGCTCTGGTGATAATGAAAACATTGATATGAAGGCACATGTCAAGAATGAATAAAATTGTTTCATGAAACGTGATCATGGAAAAAGCAGCGTGTGTTGGTTATTAAGCTCTTGTCTCTCAGCCCCAAACCCACCCTTCTCTCCTCTGCATGGTGAGGCTGGGATAAGACTCTGAAAGCCGCATTTCTCCTTTACCAGCTGCCTCTCAGCAGGTTCCATCTTCCCAACGTGCAGAGGATGCCTGACGGCTGGAGAAGGGAGCAGCCGTGGCTCTTTCCTCCCTGTCTCCTCTCGGTTCCCGGAAGGGTCACTTCATTCCAGCACCTGCTGTTGGTTCTAGTTTCCCACTGTTTCTCACCCTGGACCCCTCAGAGACATCAGCCACAGCTCCCAGAGGGTGGGCTCCAGCTTCCCGGGACCCTCCACCAGCCTTCTAGGTCGTAACCTCAGCCTCTTCCCTCTGTGTCTTCAGCCCTGATGATGGTAGAGGCTTCATATACTCATAGTTACGACTTTTTTTTTTCTTTTTAATAACTGCAGTGTTTCCCTTTTGCCTTGTAGTCCTCCAATACCTGTCTAACTATTTCTTAGGTTAAAATCTCTCTTTTAAAATAACTGTTGTATTTCTGGACTGGATTTCCTGACTGGATCCCAGCTGATGTACTGGCAGTGGCCCCAGCTGGTCTGGCAGTGGTTTGGTTGTGTCCAGCCCTGAATGCAGTGCCGAGCAGCTTGCCGTTGGGAAGTGGAGTGGTAGTAATCCACGTCATGCAGTGGCATCGTGATTAATCGGATCACCCCCAGGGGTTGATGGTAATGGAGTGCCCACTGAAGCAAGAAACTTGAGGCTGCTGCGTGTACCCATCATTGCAGTAATGATGACAACTAAGAGTGGGGAATGGGGTGGCTATTTCTACCTGGATGTGTATTTGTAGGAAAAAAAAAAAAAAAAAAGACAAGCTCGCGTCTTTAAACACTGAGGTCAAGTCATAGATGGCAAATCTCAAATGATCCCACCTCTCTCCATCTGCACTGCACCATCCTGCCTCACACCATCCTCATTTCTCCCCTGAAGTTTGCAATAGCTTCCGGCTTCCAGCCCTTCTTTCTGACAATCCATTTTCTATATGGTGACCCAAGTGCCTTAAAACCAGCTCCTCTGCTTAAAACCTCCAGTGACATCCTATTGCACTTAAAATCTAACCTCTTCAACCTCATCTCAAACCGCTTTCTTCTCCTCAGTTGTTCTAGTCTTTCTAGCTCTTTCCGGCTGTGGGACTCCCACCTTTACAGTTCTCTCTCATTGGAATTCACTTCCCCAAGCTCTTGTATGTGACTGCTTCCCTTCAGCCCTTTCCCCTTGTAAATATGTCATCACGTATGTTCATTTCTTTCATAGCACTTACCACAATCTTTGTGGATCTTTTTTATTTCCTTGTTCATCTCCCCCCTACCAAACTGCACTCCATTAGGGCAGAGACCTGTCTGTCTGATTGGCTACTGTATTCCCAGGACGCTGCTCCAATGCCTACCACATAGTAGATGGTCAATACATATTTGTTGATTGAATGATCCTGAGAAATAATTTTTCCTCAATTAATTTATAATTTTAGTTATGAAGCATTTCAAGCATGCAGAAGATATCATAACACCCAGGTGCCTACCAACCAAATTTAACAGATTTTGACATTTTTCCATATTTGCTTCTGATTTTGTTTTCTTCTCTCTCGTTCTCTTTTTTAAAAGAAATGTTAAATGTAAAACAAATGTGTCCATTTCATCTAAGTTCAAAATTATTAGCACAAATTATGCATGGTATTCTCTTAACAATATTTTTAATGGCTGTAAGATCTGCCTCACCTTCAATCCAGATATAGGTAATTTGTGGGGTTTTTTCCCTTTCATCAGTCTAGCTAGAGGTTTATTAATTTTACTGATCTTTTTAAAGAACCATCTTTGGTGTCATTTATTTTCTGTATTATTCTTCCATTTTCTAGTTCATTGATTTTTGCTGCTGTTATATTATTATTTCCTTCTACTTATTTTGGTTTACTTGATCTTTTTATGGCTTCTTCAAGTAGATGTTTCCATCGTTGATTTTAGTCTTTTTTTCTTTTCCAACGTAAACATTTAAAACTTTATATTTCCATCTAAGCAGTGCTTTAACTGCATTCCACAAATTTTGTGTTTTCATTATCATCCAGTTCAAAATAGTTTCTAATTCTCTTTGTGTTTTCTTCTGTGAACCATGGGTTGTTAAGAAATATGTTGCTTAATTTCCAAATATTTAGATATTTTCCAGATTTTTTGGTTACTGATTTTTTATTTAATTCTGTTCCCTTCAGCTCCTTAAATTTATTGTAACTTTTTTTATGTCTCAGCATCTGTCTTGGTGAATGTTCCATTAGAAATGGAGTGGAATGAATATCTTTTAGATGTCAATATTTACTACCAGAGGAGTATTAAAATAATCAGCTATAATAGATTTGTCTGGTTCTTCTTTGAGTTCTCTCAGTTTTTTGCTTCATGTGTTTTTAAGCTCTTTTATTAGGTATATATACATTTAGGATTATGTCTTCTTGATTAATTGATTGACTCTTATTATTATGAAATATCTCTTTTTCTCTGATAGTATTCTTTGTTCTGAAGTGATATTGATATAGCCATTCCTCTTTTGTTATCTTTTTTTTATTCTTTTACTATTAATTTATCTATGTCTTTATGATTAAAGTGGATTTCCTAAGGATGGCATACAGTTGAGTTGCTTTTTTATTCATTCTGACAATCTCTTCTTATTAATTAGAGTGTTTATCCTATTTACAGTTAATGTAATTATCAATATGGTGGGGTTTAAGCCTGCCATCTTCATATTTATTTTCTGTTTCTTCTATTTGTCCTTCTTTTTCCCTTCCTTTCTTACCTTTATTTCCAGGACTCTTCTTTCCTTTGTGTAGATCCTATTTTCCATTCTTTATAATTTTTTTATAAGCCTAAAGAACTTCCTTAAAATTTCTAGTCTACTGGTGACAAATTTTCTCAGTTTCTGTTTGTCTGAAAACGTTTTATTTTACTTTCATTTTTGAAGGATATTTTCTTTCAGCACTTTAAAGTTGTCATTTAACTGGTTTCCATTATTTCTGATGACAAGTCAGTGGTAATTTTTATACATTTTTTTCTCTGAACATATGTGTCGTTTTCTCTGGCTGCTTTTAAGATTTTGTTTTGTTTGTTTTCAGCAATTTGCTTATGATGTTCCTTTTTATAGTGTTCTTTATTTATCCTGCTTAGAGTTTGTTGAGTTTGGATCAGGGGTATTCTAGTGTTCACCAAATTTGGACAATGTTTGGCCATCATTCCTTCAAATGTTTTTTCTTCTTCCCTGATATTCTGGTACTCCAATTACATGTAAATTAGACCACTTTGTATTACCGCACAAGTCACTGATGTTCTTTCCATTTCACTCTCAGCCTTTTTTTTCTCAGATTCGATTTGGAAAGTTTCTATTTCCATTTCGTTAACTTCACAAACAATTTTTTTCTGTAATGTCTAATATGATGTTGATCTCATCCCATGAATTATTTGCTTCAGATATTATACTTTTAGTCTCTAGAAGTTCCACTTGGTTCTCTTTTATGTTTTTCATTTCTCTCTTCATTATGTTTATCTTTTCTTTGATCCTGGAGCATACTTATAATTAGAAGTCCTTGTCTACCAATTCTGTCATCTTTGTTGTTTTTGGTTCTGTTTCTTTTGACTGATTTTTCTCCTGTTTATGGGTCCCATTTTCTTACTTCTTAGCATGTATAACAATGTTTTTATTGGATTCTAGACTTTATTTTATTAATCTTCTATTGCTCTGTGACAGATTATCAGAAATTTAACAGCTTACAGCAGCCTCTGGTTTCATCTCACAGTTCTGCAGGTTATAAGTCAGATGTGCTCACTTGAGTTCTCTGCCTAGGGTCAAGGTATTGGCTGGGCTGAGATTTTTTTGTTTTTTGTTTTTTTAAATTTATTTGGTTGCACCAGGTCTTAGTCGTGGCTGGTGGGCTCCTTAGTTGTGGCAGGCGAGCTCCTTAGTTGTGGCTCACTGGCTCCTTAGTTGTGGCTCACCAGCTCCTTGGTTGTGGCATGCAAACTCTGGGCTGAGCTCTTATGTGGAAGTTCATAGGAAGAATCTGCTTTCAAGCCTATCTGGGTTGTTGGAAGCTTCCTTGTGGCTGTGGGTCAGAGGCCCTCGTTTTCTTGCTTGCTGTCAGCCAGTCTACTCTGCGCTCTTAGCAGATGCCTGCATTCCTTCTCATGTGGTCCTCTCCATCTTCAAAGCAGCAGTGGTGTGTCACATCCTTCTTAACTCTTTGAGTCTCTCTGATCTCTTTTGCTTCCAACTGGAGAAAGTTTTCTGCTTTTAAGGGCTCATGTGATTAGATTACGCCCACCTGGATTATTTTACCTGGATTATTTAACAATCGTGGAAATGATCTCTCATAACATTCACAGGTTCTGAGGACTCGGGGGTATGGAATCTTGGGGGCCATTCCTAGAACTTCTGTCTACCACAATTATGAATGTTATGATGTTGAGAGTTGAGATTTTGATGTCTTCTTTTGAGTATTGAGATTAGTTCTGACAGGTTTTTTTTTTTTTTAATATTACTTATGTAATTACTTTTTTTTTTTTAATTTATTATGTATTTTTGGCTGTGTTGGGTCTTCGTTTCTGTGCGAGGGCTTCCTCTAGTTGCGGCGAGCAGTGGCCACTCTTCATCGCGGTGCGCGGGCCTCTCACTGTCACGGCGCAGCCTCTCCTGTTGCGGAGCACAGGCTCCAGACGCGCAGGCTCAGTAGTTGTGGCTCACGGGCCCAGTTGCTCCGCGGCATGTGGGATCCTCCCAGACCAGGGCTCGAACCCGTGTCCCCTGCATTGGCAGGCAGATTCTCAACCACTGTGCCACCAGGGAAGCCCTGACAGGTTTTAAATTTACTTGCTAATGGGCTTGATTTTCAAGGCTTGTTTATAAGCTTTGTACAGTTGACTCTTGAACAATGCAGAGGTTAAGGGCACCGATCCCCTTGTAGTCAAAAATCCATGTACTGCTATCTCTGCCTCAAAAGACAAAGGAATTGAAAGATGACTCACCCAAGGTCAGGAAGCTAAAACTGTTTGGACGGAATCAGGTCTCAAACCCTAGTTCTTTTGATTCCACATATTGTGATCTCTAATCAAACACAAACTTTTCCCCACACTTGATTAAAGATCTGTGAAATGAAAATACAGGTATTATGTTTATTGAAAAAAATCCATGTATAAGCGGACCCACGCAGTTCAAACCCGTGTTGTTCAAGGGTGAACTGTATAGTTTTAGAGTACCCTTTACAGCTAATTTAGCCCCACTCCGGAGGTGTGGCCTTTCCGGTGTCTACTCAATAGCCAAGGTGTACAATGCTGTCTCTCCAGTCTCACTAGGGGGAACCTCAACAGGTACAAGCCCTGCGTGAGATCAGTGGTTGTTCAGCTGGCTCATCCCTGGCAATTCCTTCCCCAGGTTTTCTGCATTCTCACCCCTGCGTGTCCTCAGGGAATCCCATGCAGATTTCTGGAGCTCTTTCTCTGCATGGCTCCTTCCCCATGGCACTCCACACCACAAATTCCAGACCCTCAGCCACTCCCAACCCAGGTACACCAAAGGTTAGGGGGAGGGAGCAGTCCAACCCAGGTGATGGGAATTTGGAGGTATGTAGTTGGAAGAGAATTTTAAAATAATTATAAATATGACTAAAAGTCTATCTTGTATTTATCATCATGTCTCTACAACTTTGACTAATCAGGTGATAAAATACTTGGGATGGGGTGGGAAACGGGACTTTTGTTGGCCTACATTCTAAACAATTGCTGTGGTTACTTCTGAGTTTTAAATATTTATTTATTTATTTATTTATTTATTTATGGCTGTGTTGGGTCTTCGTTTCTGTGCGAGGGCTTTCTCTAGTTGTGGCAAGCGGGGGCCACTCTTCATCGCGGTGCGCGGGCCTCTCACTATCGTGGCCTCTCTTGTTGCGGAGCACAGGCTCCAGATGCGCAGGCTCAGTAATTGTGGCTCACGGGCCTAGTTGCTCCGTGGCATGTGGGATCCTCCCAGACCAGGGCTCGAACCCGTGTCCCCTGCATTGGCAGGCGGATTCTCAACCACTGCGCCACCAGGGAAGCCCACTTCTGAGTTTTAATAATACACGTGTAAACTTTAAATTGCACATTATTATATATTTCTTTTATTAAACAGCTAAATGTGCTTATTTTGAGAGTACATTTCTAGCAGTAGCAGTTCAGAATCATTTGGACTGGCTTCAAATATAGTTTGTGTTTCCATCTCCTGTAGTATAAGAAACTCCCATGTTTAGAGAATAGATTTGGTATAAACAACGATAACGTAGTTGTTATGAAGATAAAGAAATAACGTGAGTTATTTAAAGTCTCATTGTATGTGACCACTTAAGAGTTTTACTTTGTGTTTACAATGTAAAATAGTGAAACCAAGTGGGAAATGTGAGGCTTCATATTTATGTTTGTTAAGTGTAAGGTTTAGTTTACACCTGAACGATTTTACAGATTTCAATAAAATTTTGTAAAATGATGTTTATTCCCTTTTTGCATCGTTAATGGTTTGTTTTAAAACCAGAGAATAAATCAAGAACATAGTGATTATTGCTGATTATTACATGATTATTGCTGAAAATAATTTTGTCATACAGAGAAGAGAGGTGTTTAAGAAATGATAGGCTCCTGGTGTCAAATATGTTAGGTGCTCTGTGCCCCAGACTCTGACCTCTGTCTCCTCAGCTCAGTAAGACCGCCATCCCCTGCTTGAGTTTCCCTTCCCTTTACCTCAGTTCGGATGGTACCTCTAGGCAGAAAGCCAGGATAAAAATGCTGTGTGCCCAGAACGAAAGCGTCCATCTGAAAGTGGGCCTCCGAGCAAGTCTCCCTCTTTCCATGGAACCAGTTTGATAAAATTTGTATTTTAAAGTTTCTGACTTCTGAAGATTCAGGTCTGGAGCAAAATCCAGAATGGAGGATATCAAAAAATAAGTACTGGATTCTGGCTAAGGTTTACCACTGTTGCCTGAGTTCTTTTGTTTCTTGGGGAAGGTCATTACAGAATTCCATTTGAAGCTTACATGTCATTCTTTTGTTAAGCAGGAAAAAACAAGTGGATTACTTCTCTGTTTTTGTAAAGTGGCACCGATGTAATATGGTTTGAAAACATAACCCTCGAATTTTTAAAGCAGAGACAGAGTTTTGAGGGTGTCTCTGCCCTCTTTTTCTCTCAACCCTTGATACCTGACAAATTTAAAACTCACTTTTTAAAGGGAATACCTATGTTTTTCAAAGTTGACACTGAAAAATAATAAGGGAACTGAGGGTTTTGGTCAGTAGGGTATGAAAATTACAATATTATTGTAGCAGCATCACCTGGAAATAACATATTCATTTTGTTAAACTTAATGTGAATACACAGAAGCGCATTGCCTGGTGTCCTGTTGTCAGAGGACAATAGTACAGTAGTTAAGGCTGGCAGACAGTTAACAAAGAAGTGAGAGGCTTTTCAGAATAAGTAACTATGATGAGAGTTATGCATCTACTTACTGCACAGTAGGTACTGTCTCTATATTAATCACTTTTGTATTTTATTCTTTGCAGAGTATCGGGAAAGGGTCATTGTGGTGCATAGACCCAGAGTATAGACAAAATCTAATTCAGGCTTCGAAAAAGACACCTTATCACCCACACTCGAATGTGTTCAATACACCTCCCGCCTCTCCTCAGGCATATCAAAGGTAAGCCATTCAGACTTTTTTTGTTTTGGGGTTTGTTTGTTTGTTGTCTACTGAAGTTGCATTATGTTGGCAGAGACAGGCACTGAAACTAATTTAATAGGCTGTGTGATTATAAAAATAACTGTAGATAAATGAGAAAGAAGTTAAGTATTCTTGGAGGCATATCCAATTGTTTTTTTTTTGCAAACCTTACCGCTTCTGCTGCTTGGGACGAATGTGTCTCCTTTCAGAAGGCTTCGTGGTGGGTGAAAGAATGTCTTCCTGGGTAGAAACATTTACAAAGGAAAGTTGACAGCTTTAACATCTCAGAGTGTGGCCGTTTGCAGGGATGAGAGTCCAGGAATGAGTCGGGTAAGCAATTCCAACTTCCCATCCTTCAAGCCAGAGTGTCTCCAGGTGTTTCACTGAAGGATGCACAGAGTTGTTGCCATTCCCCGTCTCCATGTAGACGGTGCTCCAGAGTGATCGTTTTGTTGTGGTTACTTGGTGTTTGCCTCTTCAAGGAAAACAACAAAGAACGGTAGAGACTAGGATTGCCCCTCACATGCCCGTTTGTTTTGAGACAGTGAGGTCACGGGTGCCATTTTTACAGAGATAGAATTGGAGGGGAGGATATGCAACCTGTCACTTTAAAAAAAATAGGTTACTGTTAGAGTCTAAAAAAATAGCCATATAAAACAGAACCAATTTTTAAAATTGATTTTCTCTTGCATAGTGTTTTGGTTTGAAATCTATCCCTCAACTCTACAAAAAAATTTTTTTTTTCTTTAACGCACAGAAATGTTTCTATTGTCACCACTCAGTTAAGAGAATGATCCTTGGACTACAAGTTTATGTCAATGAGGAAAGGCGTGAATTCATAGATGTCGGTAGTTCCACAGTCTGTGTCGTTGCAGATTCTTTCCCTAGTCTGGTGTTTGTTCTGCAGAAGGGAGCACAAAGTGAGCCTCTGAAACAGCATTAATGAAGTTCTTGTGCATCTCAGTTGAGAAGCATTCCATCACAGGCCTTAGACAATCAGTCTTCAGCAAGAGACGGGGAGGAACAGCTGGGCTCTCTGAGAAGACTGCTGTATATCTGCCTTCGCTAGGCGATTAGCGTGATGGTAGCCATAGCAACTGCAGCATCTCCATAGTAACACGTAGCCGAGACAGGTGCAGTTGCATCACAAGGCTGTTTGTTGCCTGGCAAAAGGACAGGCCATTAGTACTTAGATATGGGCTGTTGCCTTAGAAACAAATAACCCTGCATAGCAACTACAGTTGGTTTGAAAGATTTGGGGGCAAAAAAGGTTGTAGCAGCTTTTGTCTATGTTCATAAAAATCAGTGGAAGCATACTTTATTGGAAATGACAACTTGAGGTCATATAGCTGTAGGAGATAAAATGGGATTTTCCAAAGCAGCCCAGCCAGCACTGTAGAAATGTCCAGAAGGGCAGAGCCATATGCTTGGTTTTCTCCTTGTGGCCGTAACCACTCCTGAAATGGGAGAAAACTGGGTTTGGAGTGGAGACTTACTGATATACAGGGTTGATGGGGGAGGGGATGACCCTCATTATTGGAATAATTCCCAGATTCTCATGTTCCTTTGTCATTCTGCTCCCCTCACCCTCCACACCCCACAGAAAACCCTTCACTCTCCTCCCAGTTTGTACCTCGGAAGTATTTCGTATCCATTTGCTTCTAAGAAGTTAAGAACATAAGTGTTATTCACTGGGTCGTATCACTGGTTCATTTAGACCAGTATTTTGTTGCCAAACGCGACCCCAAGGGAAACACAGTAATTATTTAATAATTTGAAGGATTATAGTAGAGCTCTAGAGGTTGCAAGAGGAATGCATACTCCGGCGAGAGGCTTTCTGAGCTGGCCTAAGCCTAATGACTTCATTTGATTTGTTAATATCGGAATAAAAATGCAGATGAACTGGAACTTTTGTAATGAAAATAATTTCCAGACGAAAACTTCAGATCTCAGTCTGTCACATCCAGTTCCTCTTCTCCCAGGTGACTGAGGGGAAAAAAAAAGTTTCTGCCTCTACCCATGCGGGAGCTCAGATTTCACCTCCGTAAAGGTTACTGGATGTGGAGTGAGAAGACAGACCAGATTTTAGCCTGCCTCTTCCATGTCTTAACTCTAAGAACAAGTCACTTTCTCTTTCCCGGGGACTATAGTTCCTTCATCTGAAAGCTTAGAGTTTGCTTCAGTATCCTCTAGTGTGTAAAATTGTACTAAGGGTCCTAAATGCTGGATGATTGTATAATATTTGTGTAGCTGATAGTGATGTAGTCAGTTCCGTTCTAAGCCATCGGGCCACTTGTGGACGTGACTTAGGGAAGGTGGAAGTGGGACAAGGCGAGTCATTAAACAGGGACCACAAATGATGACCTGACACGATCTGGCTGGGTCCTCTGTGATGCAGGGAATCACCTCTCTGCCCCGCAGGATTGCTGTGAGGGGCACCTGGGAAGCGCGTGGATTTCACAGAGCTGGTACTTAGCATGCTGAAGATGGTGATTATACTAGATGGTGGTTATTGCTAGTACTTGCAGGTGTGCTTGGCAAGTAGTGCTCTGAGCCAAGCTGCAGGTGGCTGGAAACTCTGCAGGGAAAATGAAGCATCTGAAAACACTGACCCCCAAACCTTGTTCACGTCCAAATATGATGCTCAGTACTGCCACACGGAGACTTGTGCCTCTGTTTCCAGTATACCCTTTTGAATATTTGTTACACGCATCACTGTGATCTCTGCCATCATCTTCACTGTGTGCTGCACTTTGTTCTTCCTGTGTGCCGTGTCCAAATTTCCCTTTTTTATAAGGACATCGGTTATACTGGATTAGGGGACTACCCTATTCAGTATGATCTAATCTTAACTAATTACATCTCCAATGACTCTATTCCCAAATAACATCACATTCTGAGGTACTGGTAACCAGGACTTTAATGTGAATTTTTTTTTGTATGTTGGAGGGGGAACACAAAATTCATCCCATCACAACCCTTTTCTTCAGTAAGGTATTTCACTAATAAAAATACGGAGAAGCAGAAAGTAAGGCAGTGTTCAGAAAACAAGGATGTAAAAAGCATACCAGAGCCAACCTGAATTTGCTCCCAGTGGCCAAAGCTGGGACAATATGAACAACAAATAAATAACATAGCATTGGGATATAACCCCAAATATAAAATACATGTCTGTGAATCCATACTGATATAAGTAAATGCTCAAATAAATAAATGAAAGTAGAGACAAATTTCCCATACGGAAGAATTCTAAATAATTTATGTAGGTATTCATCCATTCAAGGAATGGGAGTTTAACTCCCCACCCCTTGAGTGGCTGCACTTAATGACTTACTTCCAAAGAGCAGAGTGTGGAAAGGGGGTGGAAAAGAAAGTTTACGGTGGAAAACCTGGCAAACACTACCTTGGCCAGGTGATCAAAGCTAACAGCATCTGTGATGTGAAGTTGACAAGATGTACCTGTGATAACGATGTCAAGAAATTATCACTTCACCTTTGCTGTCCTCCTCCCCCAAATCCCTAACTTCTCTGTAATCAGAGAAAAACATTAGACAAGGTTTTGTCCCCAAGGTTGGGGGGGACATTCTTCAAAATACCTGACTAATTGTCTTCAAAGCTGTCAGGTCATCAAAAACAAGGAAAGTCTGAGAAACTGTTACAGACCAGAGGAGGCTACGAAGACATGGTGAGACATGGTGACTAAATGGGTAATGGGATCTCTTGGATAGGTTCCTGGAACAGAAAAAGGACATGAGGGAAAAACTAGTGAAATAGGAATAAAGTGTGCCGTTCAGTTAATAGCAACGTATCAGTGTTGGTTCCTTAGTTGTGACAAATGTACCATAGTAACCTAAGATGTTAACTGTGGGCAAACTGAGTGTAGGGTCTGTGAGAACTCTCTGCACTGTCTCTGTAACTTTTCTGTTAAAGAAAAAGCAGTCCCCGATGCACAGACTAGTTGAGTTTATCAGTTTAAAATAACCACGTCCCTTTTGTTGTAATGGAAAGTAAAAATCACTGCGTCGCTGAGCAGTTTGCCCGACCCATTTGGAGTCTGTCTCTATCATGTTACAAGACAACTGGAGAGCTGATGGTGATCAGGAGCTCTTGCTTTTACCTCATTCCCTCTAGGATCTGCTGAGCCGTACAAGGGGCTTGGCTGTAAGTTGGCTCTTACAGTTCTTGGAACTCTATTTCTGTGAAATGGCGCTCAACTGTGCTTGGTAGGGTCCCCGAGGCCAAGCTGCCCATGCCAAAACAACTTCTTTTTGTTCCCAGCTTTTGCCAGTGTGACCTTCAGGCTCTAGGTCTGGAAAGAGGAGGGAGGATGGTGTAGTTGGGTTTCTTGCCCATACGTCTTCAGAAAAGTCCTATTATCTGGTTTAATGGTTTTGTTGCCTATGCCCCTCTTTCGTGGATGTGGGATTTCTCATTAATGGATATGCATATTTTAATGCTTTTGATATAGATATTGCCAATTTGCCTTCCAATTTTAGACTCTGTTCCAATCTACACTCCCACCAACTTTTTAGGAATTTTCCCTTTTCTAATCTCTCTCCATGTCTGATGGTTAAATAAACAGCTCTCCAGTGGGTGACCTTGGCTTTTGTGATTTTGATACTTTATAGTGGGGGCCCTTCAACTTGACAATACTCAATTCATACCCCTTAAATAGTGGGCACCCCAAAACAATGTTTATGACAACAGATTGTTTTCAAAAGTTATGTCTAGGGTCTTAATGTAGCACCCTCTCTGGGATAGGTACCAATCCAAAATCAGTTTACAGAAAAAAAGTTTCAATCATCTCTCACCATAGGCGGGAACAGGTTTTACGATGAATCAAACAGGATGGTTTATAGAGAGTTTCCTGGATGATCATTTTTTCAGAGAAGGGAAATTTAGTAAAATATACCTAATTTGGGAGCCAGAGCCACTATAGTTTTATGCTTCCTTGGTACCTCCAAAGAAATCTCCGCATCTTATATGCCTCTGGTCTATGTGATGGGGCAGCCATAGCTGGGCTTTAGAGGAACATAAACCCTGATTGAGGGGACTTCTGTTCCCCAATGCACCTTTCACTTTTTGCTTAAATATCTTTAAAAATAATGACAACGTATTTTATATTTTATATAAAGTATTGTAGCCTCACATGTACAAAGTTAGAAAAATCCATAAGACTTTTATTTGCTGATCTAGGTCTGAAGATTTATTTTTTGGATGACGTTAAAGTTTACAGAGTCAAAACATTTCAAAAAAGTTTCTGTCGCTCTCACCTATTTTTTTTTTTAAAAGAAAATTCCGAACATTTAAGCTTATCATTTAGCTCCTTATGTTTCTTTTTGCTTCTTCAGAGCAGTTTAATGAGCCGCAAAAGATACGTTAATGACCTCTCCAAAGGTTTTGGCCTTTCAGATATTGAGGGTCTTAATGAAAATGGCTGATTTTAGTGCTGACTCACCAAAAGGTTTTATTTTTATCCTGCCTGCTGCCCTATTAATGTGCTTTGAGCTTATTCTTTATAATTTTTAAAAATGCCTACATAGCAGAACAATACTGCTAAGGATATAGAAATTGTACAGAGTGGTCAGTATATATTTGAATTAAGGAAATCATCAGGGATTCCTCACCAGGTAAGTAAGCGTTGGCCGAAGGAGAGACCTGATGATGGCAGATGGGGGATTGCGTTGGGAGGAGGTAGGGAAGGTGGGGTGTTTAGGGAACTCATCCTTTTAGACAATTAAAAGATTAGAAAATCCTTACAATGTTAAGCTTGTTAACATAACCATGTTAATTCCCCCACTAAAATGCTGAATTTGTACACAGCAAGGAATAGCTTATTCATTGCTTGGATAGCATCCAATCATTTTTTAACTTATAAGATATCTTTCATTCCAGTTATTCAAAGTGGTATGCATTTAATTGTTGGCAGAAGAACTGCAAAGCCACAATAAAATCAGTTTTAACTGGTATTAAAGGAGTTTGTTAGATTGTTGTGTCATTGCAACTTTTAATTCAGTCAAGCATAAAGAATGAATGTGAGGATTTAAATTAGTTACATCATTATTACACATTACACTCCTTATATTTACTTGTAAGCAACATATTTGATGGAAACCATGAATAGTTTTTTAAAAGCTCCTCATATTCACTACACTTACTTGTGTAAGTGTAATTAAAAAGGGTGAGGTATTAGGTATTTTGAAAGCATATGCGTTAAACTGCAACATTATGCTTAATTTTTTAAAGGACAATATTCTTTTAAATTTTAAAAATCTTTTAAAATCAGTGTGAAGCTTCACTGTGCTAAATATATTGAAGGATGTGCTAAATTAATGTGGTAAAATGAATATGGGATTGAATGACAAGATTTTCTAATAATAGTACTTTGAAGTACAAACTTTGTTTTGTTAAAAAATTGGAGGAGGGGCTTCCCTGGTGGCGCAGTGGTTAAGAATCCGCCTGCCAGTGCAGGGCACACGGGTTCGAGCCCTGGTCTGGGAAGATCCCACATGCCGCGGAGCGACTAGGCCCGTGAGCCACAATTACCGAGCCTGCGCGTCTGGAGCCTGTGCTCCGCAACAAGAGAGGCCGCGATAGTGAGAGGCCCGCGCACCGCGATGAGGAGTGGCCCCCGCTTGCCGCAACTGGAGAAAGCCCTCGCACAGAAACGAAGACCCAACACAGCCAAAAATAAATAAATAAAATAAAGAATTATTAAAAAAAAAAAAAAGTATATCTAAGTATATTAAAAAAAATGCTTTAAAAAAAAAATTGGAGGAGACATCATAGAAAAGGCTTACAATTGTCGGGGTTCACTCATATATAAAAAACAATGCTCATTTACAGTGTGAGCTTTAAAAATCCATTAGTTAGCTATGATTTTCTTTGCATATCAAATCATATTGTCTATTGACTTCCATTCTATTTTCTGAGTTGGTCTCGGAATATTTTTAATCTCAGCATTTTGCCTGCAATATGCTGTCCATTGTACATTTCATCCTCATTTCATCCTCCGTTATTTTATTTAAATGGAAAATAGTCTCTGTTATCTTTGAGCTCTTATGTACTAGGTGTATCGTATGAATATAGTGCCCAGTCATCCAATTTCATCCTGTTTTCACACTCACTTTGAAAGTTGAATGTTTAAGCAGCCGGGCTGATTATATCTATTTTACTCAGGTGCGGAGTGAAACTCATGGCCAAGAGAGAGCCAAGCTGAGTTCTTTTTCATCCTCTGAACTCTTGGGGTGCCCTCAGTCCCTGGTTGGTATTCTGTCAGCAGAAGTGTTAGGATCTCTTTAAATCTGCTACTGATAAATTTCTGTTGATCTAACTACTGAGATAATGGATAACAAAGGGGTTCTGTGTCCTTGATTCCTGGTTAGAAAGTTGAAGTGTTGATGGACTCAGCAGGAGTCCGGGGTCTTTACCGGTTTGCTTCCTGTTTATTTGCATCTCCAAATAGCCATCGGAGGACCTGGCAGATTCCTGGTCAGAGCATCTTAGGGGCCGACCTGCATTCTGCCTGTTTGTCAACCCCCTCACCTTCTCAGAGGGGGAGAAATTGATCTACATGTTAGAAATATGAAAGAGCTGTCAAAAACGCATGCAATCAGTGATGTACAACATGAGACAACAGACTGCACACTCTGTTTTGCAGCAGGGTAAAATCGGCAAATTTAAAAAAAAAATTTTATTGGAGTATAGTTGCTTTACGATGTTGTGTTAGTTTCTACTGTACAGCAAAGTGAATCAGCCACATATATATCTCCCCTCTTTTTTGGATTTCCTTCACATTTAGGGCACCACAGAACATTGAGTACAGTTCCCTATATAGTAGGTTCTCACTAGTTATCTAAAAATCGGCAAATTTTTCATCACGATAGAAAATTAAAACCAACCACTGCCATTTCTAAGACTCCTCTTTCTCCAACTTCTGGTTACACTAAACACTCCTGGATTCTATAGACTAAAAAGGAGGGGGATTAAGAAGTAGAGGCCTAATATAATTAGATTAGACAGTAGAACCCATCATTCATAAAAGATTTGAGGAAGGTAGAATGGAGGTGGGGAGAATTCATGTACTATAAGTGCGTCAGCTGTGAATTAATGTTGGTCAAAAGTGTACTGTAAGTAGTTTCAGGTTATATTAATAAAAGGTGAGTATTTGAACAAGTGATATGATGACCAGTAATTCCCACTTTCAGTGTAGACCAGACCTCACTGCGATGTTTCTGACCAGGTGGGAGGGGGACTTTAAGATAATGAGAAAAGCGGTGAGGCTGGTGGAAGAGCTGGAAATGTGTGGAAGAAGGTGAGGCTGGTGGAAGAGCTGTTTGGGTGGATGGGTAAGTGTTTGGGTGGGTAAGTGTTTGGGTGGATGGGTAAGCGTTTGGGTGGGTAAATGTTTGGGTGGATGGGTAAGTGTTTGGATGGGTAACGTTTGGGTGGATGGGTAACTGTGTGGGTAAGTGTTTGGGTGGATGGGTAACTGTTTGGGTGGGTAAGTGTTTGGGTGGGTGGGTAAGTGTTTGGGTGGGTAAGTGTTTGGGTGGGTAAGTGTTTGGGTGGGTGGGTAAGTGTTTGGGTGGGTAAGTGTTTAGGTGGATGGGTAAGTGTTTGGGTGGGTAAGTGTTTGGGTGGATGGGTATGTGTTTGGGTGGGTAAGTGTTTGGGTGGATGGGTAACTGTGGGTAAGTGTTTGGGTGGATGGGTAACTGTTTGGGTGGGTAAGCGTTTGGGTGGGTGGGTAAGTGTTTGGGTGGGTAAGTGTTTGGGTGGGTAAGTGTTTGGGTGGGTGGGTAAGTGTTTGGGTGGGTAAGTGTTTAGGTGGATGGGTAAGTGTTTGGGTGGGTAAGTGTTTGGGTGGATGGGTAAGTGTTTGGGTGGGTAAGTGTTTAGGTGGATGGGTAAGTGTTTGGGTGGGTAAGTGTTTGGGTGGATGGGTAAGTGTTTGGGTGGGTAAGTGTTTGGGTGGATGGGTAACTGTGTGGGTAAGTGTTTGGGTGGATGGGTAACTGTTTGGGTGGGTAACTGGGTGGGTAAGTGTTTGGGTGGGTGGGTAAGTGGGTGGGTAAGTGTTTGCTGTGGATGGGTAAGTGTTTGGGTGGGTAATGTTTGGGTGGATGGGTAACTGTGGGTAAGTGTTTGGGTGGATGGGTAAGTGTTTGGGTGGGTAAGTGTTTGGGTGGATGGGTAAGTGTTTGGGTGGGTAAGTGTTTGGGTGGATGGGTAAGTGTTTGGGTGGGTAAGTGTTTGGGTGGGTAAGTGTTTGCTGTGGATGGGTAAGTGTTTGGGTGGGTAATGTTTGGGTGGATGGGTAGCTGTGGGTAAGTGTTTGGGTGGATGGGTAAGTGTTTGGGTGGGTAAGTGTTTGGGTGGATGGGTAAGTGTTTGGGTGGGTAAGTGTTTGGGTGGATGGGTAAGTGTTTGGGTGGGTAAGTGTTTGGGTGGATGGGTAAGTGTTTGGGTGGGTAAGTGTTTGGGTGGGTAAGTGTTTGGGTAAATGTTTGGGTGGGTGGATAAGTGGGTGGGTAAGTGTTTGGGTGGATGGCTAACTGTTTGGGTGGGTTAGTGTTTGGGTGGATAGGTAAGTGTTTGGGTGGGTAACTGTTTGGGTGGGTAAGTGTTTGGGTGGATGGGTAACTGTTTGGGTGAATGGGTAAGTGTTTGGGTGGATGGGTAACTGTTTGGGTGGATGGGTAACTGTTTGGGTGGATGGGTAAGTGTTTGGGTGGGTAAGTGTTGGGTAGTGTGTGAACCAGCTACTCTTGGGATGCTAGTCAAGTTGAGATGACCAGCTGCCAGGGTCCCTTGAAGCTGGGAGAATTGCAAGGTCACCCCTTCCAGCTCTTGCAATGTTCTGTTTCTAAGTCTGCTGAGCTGCCAGCACAGGAGAGTAATGGAATATCACTTGGTAGCGCGGTGTTTGTAGTTCTCCAAGCCCACAGTGTAGGTTGGAAACAAAACACAGGGAAGATAGGCATGGCTTTGTTACTCAGAAATGAGAGGTCAGATTCTTCTCTTGAAATTGTTAAGTCCAGATTTCAAGGCCGTAATGGGACTAATTTAGTTACTCTTCATTCTGTGTCACCCAGTATTTTGATTCCTGCCCTGTAATTACCTCTCTTGTTTTAGTGACACTTCTTTGCATTTCCTTCCGTGTGAAGAAAATTATCACTGCGGTGTTTTGCCAAGCAGAAGATCATTTCCAAAAGCTGTCCATCAAATCATCCAGACCTTCCCCCTATTGTTTATCCACTGAATTAACGAGAGCAACACCCACCCTTTGTATAAATCTCTGTGGCAGAGCCAACCTGGTGTCCTTATTCTGTGGTATCACATGTTTGGGGCTGGTCTCTGGTCACATTCTTAACCTTCCGTGTTTTCTTACGTAAGGGCCACATCGCGTTATTTGTCAAACCATCTTTGAGACTCTGCTGTGTATGTGAAAGGTGCAGGAAGAGTGTGAGAAGCGTCACACGTTAATCCCACATTAATTGCTAACTCTTGCTGATTTTTCATTCAACTGGAGACAGCATCCATAAACCCTTTAGACACATTTTTTAATCCTTATCTTCTTAGATTGAGTTGCTTAATCACAATAGTCCAAGTAGAGACATGTATACGGTATGTTTATCTACTTTTAAATGGAAGGTTTTGGTCAAAGTCTGTTAACCACCCATATCTCTCTAACACACTTAGTACCCCGCCCCACAAACACACACCACCCCCCACCCCCATCTAGCTTGACAAGAATAAAAGTGAGTGGGAAAAAAAAAACATTCAGAGGAAACAAGTAGAAGAAGTTTAGTGGCTTTCTCTTCCTACTCCTCCTCTTCCTCCACCTTCCCCTCCCCCTCCCCTTTCCTCCTCTTCCTCCCCTCCCCTCCCCCTCCCCTTTCCTCCTCTTCCTCCACCCCTCCCCCTCCCCTTTCCTCCTCTTCCTCCACCCTCCCCTCCCCCTCCCCTTTCCTCCTCTTCCTCCCCTCCCCTCCCCCTCCCCTTTCTCCTCTTCCTCCCCTCCCCTCCCCTTTCCTCCTCTTCCTCCCCTCCCCTCCCGCTCCCCTTTCCTCCTCTTCCTCCACCCTCCCCTCCCCCTCCCCTTTCCTCCTCTTCCTCCACCCTCCCCTCCCCTACCCTTTCCTCCTCTTCCTCCACCCTCCTCTCCCCCTCCCCTTTCCTCCTCTTCCTCCACCCTCCCCTCCTCCTCCTCCCCTTTCCTCCTCTTCCTCCACCCTCCCCTCCCCCTCCCCTTTCCTCCTCTTCCTCTACCCTCCCCTCCTCCTCCCCTTTCCTCCTCTTCCTCCCCTCCCCCTCTTCCTCTTCCTCTTCCTCTTTCTTCTCTTCTCCCTGTCCCTTTCCGTCTGCAATTGTGGGACTTTCAGTGAAAGGATTTTTTTTAATGATAAAGAGAGCAGAGTTTAGTATCTTAGGATTCCTTTGACCTAGAAATTGACTCCCTCCTCCCCCCACCATTTCCTTTTCTGCTTATAGAGAAATTGAGGAACATAGAGAGATTCCCCCCCTTTTAAACTTTTCAGCAGAAAACCACTGGAAGTGGGTGTTCTGATGGGCTTTGGTGAGTTCCTCAGGCCCACAGCCCCCTGCCTGGTCTCATGTCCGCCCACACTTGCTGGGGAGTGGACCCTAGCTGGTCCTGCAGGCGGATGGACGGGTGCAGCAGCTGTGACGTCCTCAGGAGGAAGAGGCAAGTCTGGAACAACAGTAAGAAAGCAGAAAAACGAAAAAGAGCTAAAGATCTTAAGGTCTCAGAGTTGGGTGCTGGCATCCCCGACCCTCCCCACCTGTCAGAATCCTGCCCTGTGGTAGACCAGAAGTCACACAAGGTGACTTGTCTCTGATGAGCTTTGGTGCCCTTGGGCAGGTCCTTCTGCTTCCCTGGGCCTCAGCTCCTCACGTGCAACAAGGCACATCAGGGAGCACAGCCTGAGAACCCCACTTGACCATCCCCAGGCTCCCTCCCAGCTCCTGCAAGCTGAGCACCATCAAACCAGGCCTAGAGCAAATCCCAGTACGTCTCAGAAAGATGCGGGTTAGAACCTTGCCTGGGCCACTCCCTATCTGTGTGATCTTGGCCAAGTTACATTTTGTCATTCCTGTTGTGGCATAAGAATACCTATCTTGGGACTTCCCTGGCGGTCCAGTGGATAAGACTCTGAGCTTCCACTGCAGGGGGCGTGGGTTCGATCCCTGGTTGGGGAACTAAGAAACTAAGGTCCCGAATGCTGCGTGGCGTGGCCAAAAAAAAGAAGAAAAAAAAGAATACCTGTCTCAAAGGGGTGCCATGGGTATTAAATTAAGTAAAGGGCTGTATCAAATGCGCTTGTGCCTGGCCCGTGGAAAACCAACGCATTGTAATTTCTCCTTCTTCACCTTCGCCAGACTCGCTTTTGGTAATTGTATAGTCTTGTTTTTACACATGCTGCATACCAATTTGGCCCCTAAATATTGGTTTGCATTGTAAGGCATCTTTTTATATATTATCTTCCGTAGTTTCCACTAGATTTAAGATCTGTGAAAACCAGGATTCTTTTAGAGTTCTCTTTCCCTGTGCTTTAACCCCGCATACAGGTGTTATTCAATAGCTATTTATCAATGATTTCCCTTAGATAGCAGAGTGCAGATTATGAGAATAGTGCAAAACAGATTCTTCTAGTTGCTCAGGGATGCCCCGGAATAATTGTAATGCCCTCCCTCCCTTTACTGTTACGAGGCAGGGGACATATGGGGGGGTGGGGCAGCTCACTCTGTATCCCTTCCCTCTGACGATAATTTAGCGGGTTGGCAGTGTTGGTGTCTCTGGCCTTCCATCTCCTTCCCCATCTGTCTGCCAAGGCCCTGGTGTACCTCTGGGTATCACAAAGCCTGACTCTTTGGACCGGGTCATTCTTTTTTTTTTTTTTTTTTTTTTTTTTTTTTTTTTTTAAAGGATTTTCTTATTTATTTATTTATTTATTTATTTATTTTTGGCTGTGTTGGGTCTTCGGTTCGTGCGAGGGCTTTCTCCAGTTGCGGCAAGCGGGGGCCACTCTTCATCGCGGTGCGGGGACCGCCCTTCATCGCGGTGCGCGGGCCTTTCTCTATCGCGGCCCCTCCCGTCGCGGGGCACAGGCTCCAGACGCGCAGGCTCAGCAATTGTGGCTCACGGGCCCAGCTGCTCTGCAGCATGTGGGATCTTCCCAGACCAGGGCTCGAACCCGTGTCCCCTGCATTAGCAGGCAGATTCTCAACCACTGCGCCACCAGGGAAGCCCATGGACCGGGTCATTCTTGAAGCGTAAGAGACCCATCAGGTGACTCTGTGATGGAAAGGTTATAAATTCCAGGCTGTTGACTCCAAGGCACCAGATGTTGTCAGAGGACTAAACATTTTGCGGCTGCCGTAGAACATTCAAATGCGTGTGAGGTGGTGCCAGCCAGGAACCGCTCTCGCTTTGTCTCATTCGTTATTCCTTTGAACAGAAGCCTCCCTCTGCTCCTTACTGAAAGGAAACTTCCTCTGAACACTTACTGCAGAACAGAGCACTTCAAAGGTAAGGCACTTGGGCTCCCCCATCCCTAATCATAATGGGAAAAGTTTTCACCGCAGGCCGGCCAAAACACTCAATTGTGTGCATTCTCTACCAGATACATAATCCGTGTTTAAATCTCTTGGCAGTAACTCATTAGTTTTTCCCCCTACATTATTTTCTTCTTTGATGAGAACAAAGCCCGTCTCCCCCCTGCTCTAGATCTTGATTCTTTCTCCCAGGAAATCTCACTGTTTCCCTTTCATCCCTCAAGAAGAAAGTCACCCAAATGTTATCCCTCCCTCCCTGCTAAAAGATGATCTTGATTCTTTGTACGTGAAAATCTGTGTTCAGAACTCACAAATAGGTGATACCACAGGCCCTGAATTCTGCAGGAGGTGTTCTGGCCATAGATCATGGCCTGACTCTGAGGACCCCCTCACTTGAGCAGCGCCTCCTTCAAGCTCTGTAATGGGCTGTTCTTGAGAAAGGCAGGGTGGGGCATATGGTAACTCCAATGGAATTTTATTATTTAAGCCCTTTGAAGTTCCCTCTTTCTAACCCCCTCTTACCCTCCCCTCTTAGATGCGGAATATTCTGTCATCACTGTTGTTGAAGTCAAAGTTATAGGAGAACCACCGTGAATTTCTCTAATACAACTCTTTGATGCAGAGTCAAACAAAAATCTCTTTCCACCCGATATTCCAAACTTCTACGAAAAAACTATGTAATGGATGTGAGCTCTTTAGCACTATAGGATTACAGGCAGACCTTGGAGATATTGTGGGTTTGGTTCCAGACCACTGCAATAAAGGGAATATCGCAATAAAGTGAGTCATAGGAATTTCTTGGTTTCCCGGTGCATATAAAAGTTATATCTGTACTCTGCTGTTGTCTAGTAAGTGTGCAATAGCATTATGTCTAAAAACAATGTATATACCTTAACTTAAAAGTTCTTTACTGATAAAAAAATACTATCATCTGAGTCTTCAGTGAGTCATAGTATGTATGAACATCAAAATCACTGATTACAGATCACCATAACAAATATAATAATAATGAGAAAGTTTGAAATATTGTGAGAATTACCAAAATGTGACACAGAGACACAAAGTGAGCAAATGCTTTTGGAAAAATGGCACTGATAGATTTGCTCAATTCAGGGTTGCCACAAACCTTCAATCTGTAAAAAATGCAATTATCTGCGACGTGCAATCACGTGAAGCGCAATAAAATGAAGTATGCCTATATAAAGAATTTACAATTTAATTAGTTCCTCCTGCATTGAACCCTAAATCAAGACAGAAAACCAAGCCTTGATTGAGCATCTACTATGTACCAGGCTTGGTATTAACAGACATCATGTATGCAATGTGTCTTAATTCTTATAAGAATCTGATGAGATTGATTTGATCACTGTTTTACATTTTAGAGAACTGAGGCTCAGAGAGGCAGTCCTGTGCCTGCCAATGGCAGGTCACCCAGGTCACTCGTAAACGACTGAGCTGGGACTTGAGCCGGCAGTCTCTCCCTATTGTGACTCCAGAGACTCAGCTCTTCCCACCTTAACTTGGCACCTTGTGGTCGCTTCCGTCTATGGAAATATTCTCCAGTATCTGATAGTTGGAGAGGTGAGTCTGGGAAAGGAAGACTGGCACGTCAGTTTTTATTTTTAATTTATTTTATTTATTTATTATTTTTGGCTGTGCTGGGTCTTCGTTGCTGCACGTAGGCTTTCTCTAGTTGCGGCTAGCGGGGGCTACTCTTCGTTGCGGTGCACAGGCTTCTCACTGCAGTGGCTTCTCTTGTTGCAGAGCACGGGCTCTAGGTGCGCGGGCTTCAGCAGTTGTGGCATGTGGGCTCAGTAGTTGTGGCTTGCGGGGTCTAAAGCGCAGGCTCAGTAGTTGTGATGCACGGTCTTAGTTGCTCCATGGCACATGGGATCTTCCCGGACCAGGGCTCAAACCCATGTCCCCTGCATTGGCAGGTGGATTCTTAACCACTGCGCCACCAGGGAAGCCCTGGCACATTGCTTTTTAAAAGGCATTTTCAGTTCTGTAGCGTAATGAGGGTGGGACAGATGGAGGTGCGAGCAGTTCAGAGGCCCCTGCAGTAGATCACATCTTTGGAGATGAAGGTCTGAAACAGCTTGCAAGGAGGGAACAAAGACAGTTGGAGGGAGATCCCTGGGGCTTGGTGGGGAGCGGGGTGGAGAGGCAGCTGAGAGGAGCCTGACTCGTGCGCATGGAGGAGGGCACCGCAGAGGGAAACGGGGAGGGAAGTGAGTCAGGGCCGTGGGTGTGTGTGTGTGTGTGTGCACGCTCCATGCTTGTGTAAGGATCGCTTCTGTTTTAGACAAAATAGAAAAGTAAATGTAGATGTGAGGTGGGGGAGAATCATGCAATATTTCCTCAAACTTGTGACTTGAGTTTTATGATTTGGGAGATTATTTATACTGACTGTTTAATAAGAATGAAGAAATTCAACATTCTCAGTATTAAAGGTCTTGCCTTGGGGAGTTCCCTGGTGGTCCAGTGGTTAGGACTCCACGCTCTCACTGCCAAGGGCCCGGGTTCGATCCCTGGTCAGGGAACTAAGATCCCACGTGCTGTGCGGTGTGGCCAAAAAAAAGAGAAAAAAAAGAAAAGAAAAGAAAATCAGTGTCTGCCATATGTTCAATTTCAGTAGAAACAAATTAAAATTTTAAAAAAAAAGGACTTGCCTTGCTGATGAATTCCATTCTGAGAGATCATTAAGGTTTTGTTTTTTCCTCTAAGCTTGCTTAAATACTCTGTCATCTTTGGGAATAAATGGCCACACAGCCATCTTTCTAATCATTTTTTATGTGTAATTTAAAAAAATACGTTTGTGGGGAGAGCTGACAAGAGCTAACTACCTTTTGGGGTTAAGTTTTTTTGGTCATGGCTGTTAAAGCAATATATTGTGTAAACATTCTTTTAAAAAAACTAATTATTGGCGCGAACCTCCAATATGTATGAACCCAGTAAATATTTGTGAAATCAAATGAATAAATGTGATTAGCATCCTTTATTTGATATTGAAATCATAAAATGGATGAAAGACACAGAATTAACTTTATTTCGGTACAGAATAAGCAAGTGAAGGTTCTTCCGAAAATACCGGGCTAATTCTGGTTGACCCACATATATACAAATTAAACTGTAAATAACTATCAAAATAGTGCTGTGAAAGTGTATAGTTGCTAAGGCAAGACTTAGATTGTTGAAAATGCTAAGGCTCTCCTGGTCACTTTGGCTTATATGTGCCAAGTTGAGTGGACTACTTGGGTGGCAAAATGCAACAAGTAAGGACATTTTCAGTAATATAAAAAGGTGTAGGAATGATACTAAATTTGAGAGAATCAATTGATATTAATATGCTAGACCATTGAGCTGTTTTGCAATTAGTCCTGGAAGATGTAGTTTTAACGAAGTCTCTAGATCAGCATTAAGGGAACAAGAGGTGGGGTGTCAGAATCACTAGAGGGAATTTTAAAAAATTACATAGGCTATTGATGGTGCAGGGGGCTGTGTGTGTTGGGGGAACTTTTGCTGTGAACAAAAAACTTCTCTAAAAAATAAAGTCTAGGGGCTTCCCTAGTGGCGCAGTGGTTGAGAATCTGCCTGCCAATGCAGGGGGCACGGGTTCGAGCCCTGGTCTGGGAAGATCCCACATGCCGCGGAGCAACTAGGCCCGTGAGCCACAACTACTGAGCCTGCGCGTCTGGAGCCTGTGCTCCGCAACAAGAGAGGCCGCGATAGTGAGAGGCCCGCGCGCCGCGATGAAGAGTGGCCCCCGCTTGCCGCAACTGGAGGAAGCCCTCGCACAGAAACGAAGACCCAACACAGCCAAAATAAATAAATAAATAAATAAATAATAATTAAAAAAAAAAAGTCTATTATTTTCTTTCAAACGTTTATGTGAATAGATGAATGGCATGACTCTGGGGAATCAGATATAGCATCCGCTGTGAAGGGTGCTTGTCTCCCTCTATAGCGTGCGCCAGGAAAATCATGCTGAGAATTACTGTCCCATGTCATAGAAAGTGGGGCAGAAAAGAACCTAAAACTACCCAGTTTAGTTTCCCCAAATGGGTACTACAGTGAACAGTTTCCAGAGATGTTAGGGCTTTCCTGTTGAACATGGGTGGAGTTTTCCATGGCCAATAAATTTGGGAAATGCAGCTCATGATAACTTTGTAGTGAGCTAATTCAGATCTTTTCCCACACTTTATTAGACAGATACTTTTTGGGGGGGGGGCACACTTATCAACATATTCCAAGGAACACCAATTTGGGAAAAAGTAATCTAAAATAAGGGTGTTTCAAAGCATGAGTTGCCACTCGCTAATGTGTCGTGAAATCAATGTAGGGCTTACAACCATTTTTTTTTTTATGAAAAATAATAGAATAGAAAATACCAGAGTGGGTTGCACATAGGAGGGTAAATGTTATTGTGTGAAACTTTCGTTTCAGTTATGTATGTGGGTTTGTGTAAACTCAGTCATAATGAAAACTCTATTCCTTACTATAGATGATGGCCAAAAATATTTGGGAGATCACTGGTCCAATTCAGTTCCTCAGTTTTATAAGTGAAAACCCTGAGACTCATGTGGATCTCAGGATCACGTGGGGAGTTAGTGGCAGACAGAACCTGAGTCTACTCTTCTTCCTCTTTCACCAACACCAGCGCTCTACCAAATCCATAAATCATCCTGTTTAAAAAGCAGCCCTGGACTTCCCTGGCGGTCCAGTGGTTAAGACTCCACGCTTCCACTGCAGGGGGCACTGGTTTGACCCCTGGTTGGGGAATCTAAGATCCCACATGCTGCGCGGCGCAGCGAAAAAATTCAAAAAACAAAAAACAAATAAACAAATAAAAAGCAGCCCTGGTGGAAACAACCCAAATGTCTGTCAAAGGCAAATGGATAAACAAAACAAGGCTTATATGTACAATGGAATATTATTCAGCCTTTAAAAGGAACGATATTCTGATATGTGCTACAACATGGGTGAGCCTTGAGGACATTATGGTAAGAGAGACAAGCCAGACATGAAAGGACAAGTGTTGTATGATTCCACTTCAACTTATAGAGACAGAAAGGAGATTGGAGGTTACCTGGGGTTGAGATGAGGGGCAGCCAGGAGGTAGTGATATTAAACCACTCTGGGTACAGAGTTTCTGTCTGGAATGAGGACAAACTTCTGGAAATAGATAGTGGTGATGGTTGCACAACTATGTGAATGTACTCAGTGCACTGAACTGTACACTTAAAAATGGTTAATACGGCAAATTTTATGTTATGTATATTTTATCACAATAATAATTGAAAAGAATCCAGCCACAAAATAATAACAATAACAATAATAATAATAAAGGCAGCATAGCACTTCTTTTAAACAGACCTCGTTTCACGCTCTAACACCTGTTCCTTCCTTTGGCCCTTCCCCTGTGCAGGCCCAGGCACTGAGGTTTCTGAGGCCACCTAGGCAGGCCTCCTGCGCTTAGGAATCCCTGGAGCAGAGTACGGCCACCTGTGGCCTTGATTCTAGACTCCCTGGCAGGTGATGACTGCTAGCATTTCCGCAGGTGACGCATTTTACAGCAGTGGGTCCTGCTCAGCAGATGACCTTTTCCGTCTAATAGCTCTGATTTTCCAACTGCAACATTTGGACAAACCCACAATTTGCTTTTGGAAGGCCAAGGAGAAACATATATCATGGTTTTTCTCTTGGTTTCACCCCTCTCCTCAGTTGGCCTCTAGCCCTGACCCGTTGACAAATAGCCTGTTCTCCTTTCCTCTTCCCTCTTCCTTTACAAGACCGCCAGGCTCGCTGCAAACAGCCATTTAAGTGAAATGCTACTACCCACAAGCAGCTGATAGTGATTCCCACTGTCTTCATTCTCCGCTCACGCTTCACACGTTTGGGTATGAGAACCGGAAGAACAACGGTGAACCAGAAGTGAGACCAGGGGCGGCCAGATAGCAGAAAGTGGATGTGTGCTTCTTCCTCGGAGCCAAGAAGGGTTTTGCAACTCCCAATGCAAGGCAACTTCTGCCCATAAAAGTTGCAGCAGATGGGAGTCACTGATTGGCTCTGCTTGAGGACTTTGGAGATTTCTCTCTGTCCTGCAGGCACCCTTTTGCTTCCTGTGCCTCCACAGACATTGACAAACAGCTGGCCTGTGCTTGCAGCGACCCCATCGGAATCTCCGCGGCCCTTAAGTCAGCATCCACAATAAAGGAAACTGAGAGAAAATGCCTCTGAACTTAATCAGTGAAGATATTTAACTCGGTTTACTGGGAGCTAAGGAAGTACTTCAGAAATAGTTTATTCTTATGTTACCTGAAATTCGCCATGAGTGAGGCTGGTAGAATCTCCCTGAGTTAGGGGAATACATCATGATATTTACCTCAAAACTCAGCGTAACCTTGTGATTTGAAATCGAACCCAGGGTTTCTCTACCTTGGCACTGTTGATGTTTGGGACCAGAGAGTTCTTTGTTGTGAGAGGCTGTCCTGTGCACTGTAGGATGGTTTGCAGAATTCTTTGTTGTGAGAGGCTGTCCTGTGCACTGTAGGATGGTTTGCAGAATTCTTTGTTGTGAGAGGCTGTCCTGTGCACTGTAGGATGGTTTGCAGAATTCTTTGTTGTGAGAGGCTGTCCTGTGCACTGTAGGATGGTTTGCAGAATTCTTTGCTGTGAGAGGCTGTCCTGTGCACTGTAGGATGGTTTGCAGAATTCTTTGCTGTGAGAGGCTGTCCTGTGCACTGTAGGATGGTTTGCAGAGTTCTTTGCTGTGAGAGGCTGTCCTGTGCATTGTAGGATGGTTTGCAGAATTCTTTGTTGTGAGAGGCTGTCCTGTGCACTGTAGGATGGTTTGCAGAATTCTTTGCTGTGAGAGGCTGTCCTGTGCACTGTAGGATGGTTTGCAGAATCCTTTGCTGTGAGAGGCTGTCCTTGCATTGTAGGGTGGTTTGCAGCATTCCTGCCCTCTACCCACCAGTTGCCAAGAGCAGCTAGCAGCACCGGCCACCCCCCCACCGCCCCAAACTTCTGGTGATCAAAAATGTCTCCAGACATTGTCCTGTGTCCCCTGGGGAGCAAGATCGCCCCTGGCTCAGAACCACTGACAGCCAGGATTCTGCCATGTTCTGAGTTTTAGGCATTGAGGACTTCGTCAGCTGTTATTCTGGAAATAATGGGAAACGGCTTGGGGTTTTTTTTTGTTTGTCTGAGCCCTGCCTCATTTGTATAAAACTCCAATTTTTAAAGTGTGTGTGAAGTGTCATCAACTGTGAGAAATTAATACCTAGCACTGCTGTCAGGTGAAACCATTGCCCATGTCATAGGCTTGTTCTGTGATGGGTATTTGGTTATGATTTCAGTCCAAGTCTCCATGCCTATGCCAGTCACGTGGCTGAATGATACGAGCAAGTTATTTACTTCCTCTCCTGTGTCTTTTTCTCCCTCCACGTCTAAGTGGAGGATACCTGCTCTTCATCTTATTAAATAGCCATGATGTGGCCAGTTCATCTGCTGAACTCACCTCATGGGGTCGTTGTCTGGGACCATGGAATTCTTCATGGTTTCATTACCTGTTCCAGAGCCCCCAGTGGATTCCCAGGTTCTATCTTCCAAAAAGCAAAACATTCATTTTCTTCCCCTAGGCTGGATAAGCTGGAATGTTTCACTGTTGAGTCATCCATTGCTGCTGGAGCTCCCGTGTGCCATGCTTTGTTCAAGTCACTTGAGACACTTTGATGACTAAGCTGGTTTCCTATCTCACTCTAGTTTGAAAGGTGGACTTATGATAAATCTGATGTATCATGAGAACTGCTTTCTATCACCTATACAAAGTGCTGTGGTTTAATCTTCCTGCCTATTTGGAAGTTCTTCCTAAGTCTGCAGAAGTGATTGTGGTGATGATTAGTTTGGAAGGTACTAGCATGGAGTCTGGGAGAGCACTGTTCTGGGAGTCTGAAAACCTGGCTTTTTGTTTTTACATGTTGACACTGGTCCTGATTAGCCGTGCTCCCTTTCCCAAGTCACTTTCTCTTTCTGGATCGCACTTCCTAGCTGTGTAAAATGATGTGTATGGGCTGGATCATCTCTGACTCCAGCGGTCTATGCTTATTTTAATAGTAATTGTAGGGCTTCCCTGGTGGCGCAGTGGTTGAGAATCTGCCTGCCAATGCAGGGGACACGGGTTCGAGCCCTGGTCTGGGAAGATCCCACATGCCGCGGAGCGACTAGGCCCGTGAGCCACAACTACTGAGCCTGCACGTCTGGAGCCTGTGCTCCGCAACAAGAGAGGCCGCGATAGTGAAGAGGCCCGCACACCACGATGAGGAGTGGCCCCCGCTTGCCGCAACTGGAGAAAGCCCTCACACAGAAACGAAGACCCAACACAGCCAAAAATAAATAAATAAAAGATTACTATTAATTAAAGAAAAAAACCAGACATCTCAAGTTAATGAATTTAGTACTTAAAAAAATAGTAATTGTATTAGAATTATTAAATACTATTATAATATGTTTTAGAGCTAGAAACTTCGTGATCAGCCAGCCTTTGTGAGGAGGCGCGATTGTATGTCGTTACAATGGGTTCCCAGCTCACTTGTGCCTGGTGGGGAGACTTGCACAACTCTGCTGGGGTCGGAGGCCTTGCAGCACTTCGGGGCCCCACGGAAGGGGTAAACCAGAAGTCTGAAAGCTTGCCCTGAAGCTCCATAAAGCAAGATGCTATCTCTAAACAGACCCATCAATTTCAGAGGGCTTCTTTCCACGGGGCTTTTTGGGGGCGGAGATGCCTTTTACCAGTATCTTTCTGTTCACCTGTGGAATTATATAAGCTCATTAGATTCAGGTTACCCACTCCTTCTGCACCTGAAGCTGTAGGTAAATTTACTGTCCAGTTTAAACCTTGTCTCCACACCTGTCACTTCTGGATCCTATAAGCTCCATCCCCAGCATTGCAGGGTCGGTCACCTCAAAGGTGACCGTAGCCAAGCTCCCAGCAAGGGATGCCCAGTCAGGAATGAGATCTCTAGGCGTATATAACGGGAGAGAAATATTTGGAGCATTCTTCTCTTTCTCCAAGACAGCTCTGCATACTTACTGCCCTTTCAGGTGTAGTCTTGCAGGTAAATCTCACCTTCTCCAAGAAACCAAATTTTCAACTCTCACTGCACGTCAGAATAAATTTCCCGAATCACCTGGATGATATTTGGCAGATACTGCCTTATGTTGTGGTCCTGTGTGTACATGTGCTAGTTCTCTTAAAAGACTGTAATCATCTCCCAGAGCCATGATTGTACTCAACCACCTAGAAAGACCCTACAGCCCAGGTCGGGCTGTGCGCGGATGTGTGTGCATTAGACACCAGTAAACATCAGTGCAGGGAATGGATGGGTCTCGGTGTCAGGCACTGGGGAGTACTCAGTAAATAGTTGTAGAATTGGACCGAATGGTAAGTGCTTAAATATTTCACAGTTCTCTAGTCTTTCTACTTTATGCCGTTTACTGGGGGTTAGAAAATAAGATGAAGCTGTGTGTACGCCCTAGAGAGTGACCAGCGGTTGCTGTTATCTGAAGAGCCGTAGAGCTCTTAGCTGTTTTCCAGCTCTGATTCTTTTTTTTTTTTTTTTAAAGCAGTGTTTACTATTTCTGGCCATTATGTACACTGATATAAAAATTTAATTAGACCCTTTCTTTTCAATTAATTTTTACAGCCCTGTTTGTTTGCTCTCTCGACAGAGCCTGTATTGTGTGAACAAGAGAGATCAATTTTCTATCACAAAATTCATTACTTTTGACTAAAGTCCAGTGAGTCTGTGATCGTACGTGCCACTCTGGGTGAATTTTCCTGCCGCTGGAGAGAGTTATGGATGGTGAAATGAGCCGAGTGTTCAGGTAGCCGAGAGAAGCTTTGATTCGGTCATTGTCTTCCTCAGGGCAGCAGGTGGAGCAAAGTTAAAAGGCTGTGCAACTCTTGAGGTTAGAAATATGCATGTGTTTTATTCATTCCTCATTCTTTAATATTTTTTTCAAGTATCTAGGGAAGTGAAATTAGGTAGAGAGTATGTAAAGGTTAAGAGAGGCCTTTTCTTTCAAGAGCACGTATAAAAGAAGATGTCCAGGGGCTTCCCTGGTGGTGCAGTGGTTGAGAGTCTGCCTGCCAATGCAGGGGACACGGGTTCGAGCCTTGGTCTGGGAGGATCCCACATGCCGTGGAGCGGCTGGGCCTGTGAGCCACGATTGCTGAGCCTGCGCGTCTGGAGCCTGTGCTCCGCAACAAGAGAGACCACGATGGTGAGAGGCCTGCGCACCGCGATGAAGAGTGGCCCCCGCTTGCCACAACTAGAGAAAGCCCTCGCACAGAAACGAAGACCCAACACAGCCATAAATAAATAAATATTAAAAAAAAAAAAAAAGAAGAAGAAGATGTCCATTCTGGGAGGGCAGGGACTTCTAGTTTTGTTCATTCTTTACCTCCAGGGTCCACACAGTTCCTGGTACATGGCAGCTGTCCGGTAAATAGTTGTTGAGTGAGGATGCACGAGATAAATACTAACTAGTTTTGCCTTTTATCATTGATTAAAGTGTTTTCTGGATTAAAGGGTCTCTGTGACTGTCTCAAAGTCTCCATGAATAGCATCTTGGTTGGGGCTGCTTTCCAGCGTTGGGAGATATGACCACACCTGTCTTCAAGGGCTGCAGCTCCGATGCCTAACTTGGCAGGGCAGGGGCTAGGCCTGCTCCCCAAGAGGCACAGGTAACGCCCTGTGTAGCTCACACAGCCCCTGAGGACAGAGCATGAGCTTGGGAGTCACACACACCTAAGCGCAAAGCCACCTGCCACTCGCTCTTGACATGGGGCAAGTAGTATAACCTCTCCTGTTGTCTGTTCATGGATCTGTAAAGCTGGGCCAGTGATACCTACCATGCAGAGTGGGTGGTAGGCGATGAACGAGGGAGCGGGTAATGCCCTCCTTACTGAGATATTAAATAAATGTATCCATTTAAATTCCTTTACCTTCTAGTGGTGTGTTCTCCATCCTCCTGTGTACTGAACGGTTTACCTCTTCCTCTTGCATGAAATGGGGCAGGTGGGGGAAAGGGCCACAGTAACCTCGGTTCCTTGGTGCTTTAGGGAATCTTGGATATGGTGCAGAGTTAGAGGCTAAAGCATGAGTACAGGAAGGACTCATTTTAGGTGGAAGCAGCAGTGTCCAATGGAACTTTCTGTGATGAAGGAAATGTTCTGTATCCATGCTGTCAGGCACAGTCACTAGCTACAGGTGGCTGTCGAGCACTGGAGATGTGGCCAGTTTGACCGAGGAGCTGAATTTTTCATTTCACTTCACTTGAATTTGAATGTAAACCCATCACATGGCGAGTGACGAGCGCATTGGATTGTGCAGCTCTAGGGCCTTGCTGGGGCTTAAGGATTAGTGGTCTGTCCATTCCCTGGGAGCTTGTGAGAAATGCAGACTCTCAGACATCACCCCAGACCTACGAGATCAGAATCAGTGCAGGCGGTTCATGTGCACATTTGGTTTTAAGAAACACAGGGCTGGCCTCTGAGCCGCTCGGTGTTCTCCGTGGACTTCCATGCAGCTGTAGTGCTAGGGAGGCTGGACCCTTGGAGCTGGAAGGTTCTCACCGTCACCTTTGCCTTCTTGGCTACTCACACACCCTAATGCAGTCTCCAGGGGACCCGTGCGTGTGGGTCTCTGTGCATCCTGTGGTTGAGAGATCAAAGGAAAAAGTTATGTAGCTTTTAACTCAGGATTAAATGCTGTTTTGCTTATTCCTCCTCATAAACCTCCTTAATGTCTATGTTCCCATGTTCGCTCCCCAAAAGGTAACTCTCTTTTTATCTTCCCACTCATCCTACTATAGCTTTATTTTTCCTACTACTTTGCCTTAAACTGGTAAAGATGTGGGTATGTACGTATATATTTCTCTCTCTCTCTCTCTCTCACTTTCTGGATGTTTCAAACCGAACCAGTACATTCAGGCTGTGGTTATCTTAATGCTTCCAGCACTCTGGCTACTGATAAATATTTCAAGAGGATAAATAACATTTTCTACATGAAATGAGAGAAATGTCCCCCACCTCTCTGAAAGTATTAATAATTTCTCTTCTGTAATGGGACTGATTTAGCCAATTGAAACACAGAAAACTTCGCAGATCTTTTTGACATCCAACGGTCAGATCACTTTGGCTAATGGGGATGTTCCTTGGGTATTGCTGATATTAGCCAAGTTGGGAATTTGATGGAGACTTTTCATTCTGCCCTCTTTTCAGTCTTGAATCCTCGCAGACATGATGTGCTGGTGGCCCTCCACCGGATGTTTGTCTATATGATGTTGGTGGCAGGTTGCAAAACTGTATTAAGCTGCATCTTGGGAGCTGCCAAAGGCACTGTGAGGAAACTGAGGCACTGAGCTAGAAGGGGCACCACACCAGGATTCCATGCCCCTAAATTGTGTCTCTAAAACAGACCCAAGGTCACAGCACTGGTAAATGAGGAGCCACGGTGTGACCCCTGGCGGTTTGGTTCCAGATTTTGCACGATTCGCCATCCCGCGCGCCTGCCTTTGCTCCCTGCCGGGAACAGGCCCTCTCCCGTATCGCCTGTGCTGCCTCCTTCTGAGTGTTCATGTCATTGCATCTGGTCTCTCCTCCTCCAGGTCTTTGCTCAGATGTCACCTTCTCAAAGATGCTTTCCCTAGCTGCTCCATCAAAAATAATGCATACACACACACACACACACACACACACACACCAACATTCTCTATTCCCAGTGCCCTTCTTTATTTTTCTCCTTAGCTCTTATTCTTACCTGTATCATATACAGTTATTTGTACGTACGTCCCTTGAGAGCAGGGACTTTGTTTTGCTCACTGCTATGTCCTCTAGATCTAGAACAGTGCTCAACCCAAAATAACACAAGATACATATTTTTGAATGGATGGATGAATTAATGGCTCTGTAACCTGGAGAGCTGCTGATGCCCCTCACTTGGTCTCCTCCTTGCCTCTTTCTGGTGTGCTTCCCCACTCCAGGTGGCCGGGGTGAGCCTCCTGAAACTCCTACTTGCCCTTGACAGTTCCTTCCAGAGGCTTTCTGTGTTTATGGCTCCTGACAACTTTACAACTCCTCTTCCTTCAGCCTTACCAAGTTTCCTTCATTTCTTGCCTGTGCCGCCGCATCGTTCCCTGTGTCCTCTGTCCTTCCCTCCACCACCCCTGCAGACCAGGGCCCTGTGTCCTCAGATGGCCTGAGCTTTGTCTGTCCGGCTTTCACACTTCACGGTCACGTCCGTCGACTCCAAGTTACGTGAGGACAGGAGCCACCTCTCTCTTGCTCCCCTTTGCTCTCCCACCTTCACACTGAGCACCCCGCACAGAGCCGGCGCTTGACAGCTGTGTATTGAAGGATGAATGGGGCCATTTAATTCTATGGGTAGAAGGAAGTCTCACTTCTGTAGAATTCAGGGTTTCTTTGGCACTATGAGGCCTTACTGTTCAAGCTGTGAGATTTGAAGACAGAATGCTTCCTGCTAATTATTAACAGTTGCCCTGGAAGAACAGAGCCATTATGGGGCCCTGAACCCTGGCACGCTGCACCCCCCCCAGCCCCTGGTGAGCAGCGCCATAGAGCAGGGCGGGAAAGCAAAGGCAGCTACCGCCCTGGCACCCGCTACCGTCCGATTACCCAAAGAGGATTGCGATCTTGGGGCCAAAAGAGTAGGGAGTGGGTAAAAGGCTTTGCAATGAGATTATAGCACCTAAAAGCGCCTTGCTTTTGTTCAGGAAATAAGATATTGGTTTTCTTCAAGGCAGCGAGACAATCCAGTTTAGGGCCTGGAGTGGTAGATCGATGTCCTGGCATTCTTCAGATACTGAAAAATCAGTTGATCTGTATTTGTACTTACTGGGTTTCTTGTTAAAAAAAAAAAAAAAAAAAGGAAGAAGGACGACAGGAATGGAAAGAAATTTAAAAAGCTCATTAAAGGTCCTCTAAATGAAGAAAATTGAATGCCAGATCTGTTAAGAACATACAAAAACAGCCTCCCTTTAAAGAACATCTTATTTGGTCAGTGTGTCTTCAAGCCAGAGTCTGGAAGGTGAATGGGCAGTGTGGTCAGAATGCAGTTTCTTTATTTTGGACTTGGAGAAGAAGGATCCTTTCCCCTTGACCTCAGCTCCCTACATGTAAGATCATTCATAGAACGTCTCACATTTGGTTGGGGCTGAGTTAGAATCAAGTCAACGTGCTCTCTACCATTGTGGTGGGTTGTATAGCCGTCATAGCAATTCTCTTAGTGCTTGAAAGTCTTTTTCACCTCTGATGCTTCCTGGAGGTGTGTTTTGTTTGGCTCTTGGCCCAGGTGCCTGAATCTTAGTCCTCCCTGCCTTACCTGAAGTTGTTATTGATGTGAAGCTTCTTTTTGCCAATGGGAGAGCAGGTCTTCCTCCTGTTGTGTGAGCAGAGAGACCCACGAGGGATTTGTCCCCCTGCTAATAATACTTGGATTTGATTCTTGCATGATGGTTGGGGATTAGCTCACTCACAGAAGTTTCCATTTCCAGAGAGGGGAGAAGTTTGTGGGTGATTCCAGAGAAAACGTTCAAGAGAGTTTCTTCGTACCACAGAACCCGATTTAACGCTGAGTTTGGGAAACCTCGGCACCCTGGTTACAGAACTACCACGCCTTGTGTTTGCACTTCCATTGTTAAAAATTTATTCTGAATCTGTGTGTCGATTTGCTGCTAATAGTTAAGACTATGCTGAACGAATACTTGATGTGTTGGAGGACGTTGCATTTTGCCCTTCAGTGTTCGGTTTGTAATAATTGATGTAAAATACGTGTCCACCCTCGAGAGGCGGCAAGAAGTGATTGCTTTGAATAAATCCCCAACTGGAGCATCTGACTTGCCCCTTTCCCTTAAAAGTGAAATAATCTCATATCCTCTGCTTTCCCTGCCACCTGCAAATGTTTTTATTTGAAGACGGGGGCTAGCTGGGTTTCAGTTAATTAAAGTTTTAATTGTGTTTGATTCTGCAGCAGACCTCATGTTTGCTTTCCTTAATAATGAAATGCAAAGTGTCGTCTCTGAGCTCATACTCCAACTGGACAGCAAGGGGGGGAGTAGAAGCAGCCTCGAAACCTGCTAGCCCTGCCCGGGACTTTGTATTTGCTATTTGCTTTTGGTATTATATTCAGGTCTGAGGAAAGTACTGACTTCAGCTTCATAATCTGAACATGACTGAAGAATTGCTCCAGTGTCTAAAATTCGAGCACTTGTGTGTTGGAAATAAAACATCGTCTGTACAAAACATAAATACTTGTCCTTTTGTGGAGAAAAAATTAACCTATCTGGCGTCTTCTTAGCAAGTCTTGCTTGCAAAGCTGGCCCTTGGCTGCTGTCTGGGTACTTAGATTTTGAGAGGTTTCCAGAACTGGTAATAAGAGTGGTTCACTGTGGCTTAACTGTTTGTATAAACAATGTGATGATGGAAGAAATTTGGGATTTTCACACGAGCCAGGCAGGGGTGCCTATGTGCACAGTCCCCAATAAAAACCTTGGGCACCGCTGGGAGGGAGCTCTTGAAAGCTTGTGCCTGGTTTCCTCCAGACTTTGCCCTTTTCCCTTTGCTGAATACACTTTGTATCCTTTTACTGAAATAAATCATCGCCATGAACATTTATGCTATATACTGAGTCCTATGAGTTCTCCTAGTAAGTTACCAAACCTGGGGGTTATCTAGGGTTTGGATAGTCATTCAGTGTCAGTTTGAGATAATTATCTGTTGGCCTGAGTAAATTATTTTTCCTGGGGTATCTTGACGCACCTTCTAAACCTGTTCTGCCTCTTGAATGTTTCTATCTTAGCAGGTTCCTCCCTTCAACCCAGTATCCAAAGTCAGAAACCTCAGAATCATCTTTGATTCTCTCCTTCATTCAGGCACCAAATCCTGTCAGTTTTGCCTCTGAAGTGTCTCGAACCCAGCCTTCCCGTAGCCCTTGCCACCGTCCCAGTGTTAGCGCTACTGCCCTTTGCTGGACTTCATGCAGCAGCTTCCCTGCCCTGGTTTTCTGCCTCTCATCTGCATTCCAGCCTGTGCTTCGTGTCACCTCCATCCAAAACCTAGGTTGAGTTACTGCCACCATTGAAATAAAACAGAAATGCCTCGGGTCAGCCTTGCAGGGCCCTTCACTGCGAGGTGGCGCAGCAAAGCGGTTGGTGTGCAGATTTGTGTCGTCAGCTCTGCCCCTCACTGGCTGCTGCCACGGGCAAGTTACACACCCTCTCTGTGTATCAGTGTCCTTATCTGTATGTGAGGATAAGAACAGTACCTTCCTGCTAGGATCGGTGCAGGTTTAAATGAGTATATGTTTAAAAACCTTAGCACATGTGCCTGGCAGATGAAAGGTATTCCATAACTATTAGCTGTGCTTAGTTTTGGTTTGTTTGTTTTTTAATCTTTATTGGAGTATAGTTGATTTACAATGTTGTGTTAGTCTCAGGTGTACCGCAAAGTGAATCTGTTATGCATATACGTACGTATATCCACTCTTTTTTAGATTCTGTTCCCGTGTAGGCCATTACAGAGTATTGAGTAGAGTTCCCTGTCCTTACTAGTTATCTATTTTATATATAATAGTGTGTTTATGTCAGTCCCAATCTTCTAAGTTATCCCTCCCTCTCCCTCACCCCCTGGTAACCATAAGTTTGTTTTCTAAATCTATAACTCTATTTCTTATGCTTAGTTTTTATAATTATCTCTTGACTTTCTTCCTCTGGGCTGGGAGCTGCTCCCTGACATTGTCTGGCTATGGCTCTTTAATAATCAAGTGCTGAATAAATGAATGAATGAATAAATGAGAAAGAGAGAAAGGGAGTGTTGGTTAAAACAGGGTTTGTGCTCTCAAGAAGCTTGTGGTTATTTGGGGGATATAAGATGCTCTAATGGATTAAACTGAGAGTATGAGGGGTGTATGGGTGAAAGTGGCACATTGTGTAAAGGGCTCAGGTGGGAAAAGAGGCGCGCCAAATTGTTTAAGCGAAGTTCCCAGACTCCTGCTTTACCACCATTTCCGATCCCACAGAGAGAGGCAGAGAAGTGTCAGGCTCTGGTGTGCCTCCAAGAAACCATCATAAAAACAGAGTCTTCCCGCGGGACCCTTAGACTCTAACTCGTCTTTCTCTGGAGTGACATTTTTTTTAATAAATTTATTTTATTTAATTTATTTTATTTTTGGCTATGTTGGGTCTTTGTTGGCTGTGCGCGGGCTTTCTCTAGTTGCGGCGAGTGGGGGCTACTCTTCGTTGCGGTGCACAAGCTTCTCACTGCGGTGACTTCTCTTGTTGCGGAGCACGGTCTCTAGGCACACGGGCTTCAGTAGTTGTGGCTCGCGGGCTCAGTAGTTGTAGTGCACAGGCTTAGTTGCTCTGCATCATGTGGGATCTTCCCGGACAAGGGCTCAAACCCATGTCCCCTGCCTTGGCAGGTGGATTCTTAACCACTGCGCCACCAGGGAAGCCCCTGGAGTGACATTTTGAGCTACTTAACGGGGTGAGTGCCCTTCTGAGGATACAATCCCTGTCTGGTGATTTCTGAACGATTCTCTCCAGGGTGCCTAGATTTCCTCCCGGCTCTCTGTGGTAGAAGGGACACAGGGAGAGTGGAAAATAGATGTCAGTACCAGTGCAATCTCCCAGGACCCTGGCCTCCTAACACATGTCTGAGGATTGGACTGGCCATCACCAAATCTTGCATCATGGAGTTGGTAGAAAGGGTTGGTGTAAGTTGCTGTTGGGTGTAAGGCAGCTGTGCCACGTGGAAGCAGTTCTGTCCTGGGAGCTGCCTGAGTAACTGCCAGAGGCCACGCTGCAGAAGGTGTTACCAGGATTGCTGTGGCTACTTTCCTTTATTTGTGTTAGGCACCCACTAGGGTCACCATGTAAAGCTACATCTTGAAGGTCCATCACAGTCTTGGGATTGTGGTTTGCTGTGTAGGTTCTGTTGTAGAGATCTTTGTATCATTTAGTTTCTGCTGCATAACAAACACCCCAAACTAAGTGACTTACAAGAATAGTCATCTCTGTGCTCATCATTCTGTGTGTTGGCAGTTTGGGCTGGGCTCAGTGTGGCTAGATCATCTCTGTTCCGGGAGGTGTTGCCTAGGCTTTCTTGTGTATTTGGACCTCAGCTAGGATGACAGGGACAGCAGGGGCCTCTCTCCATGGGCTCTCACATCGTTGAGGAAGCTATTCCAAGCTTATTCACATGGTGGCAGAAGGGTTCCGAGCCACAAGAGAGAACATATTGCTCCAATATGCAAGGACTTTTCCAGCCTCTGCTGGTGTCCTATTTCCTAATGTCCCATTGGCCACAGCAAGCCATGAGTCCAAGGCAGAACCATTGGCAGGGCCCATCTGCGGGTGTGGATACAGGAAAGCATGGTGGTTGTCGGCTCTTGCTGCAGCAGTTTGCATCAAGGTGTTTAGCTGGGGTCTCGCCAGAAATGAAAGCAGCAGTATTATTGTCTGCTCTTTTTGCCTCAGCAGTATTATTGTCTGCTCTCTTTGCCTTTCTCCTCCGGATGGTCTCCTGGGATGGGTGCAGTCAGTGGATTAGATGCTCTGCTCCTGGTCCACGTGGGCCCTCTTAGCACCATTCTCTCTATGCCCAGCCACACTACAAAGGCTCGAGCCATCTGGCTCACAGATTGATGGGTACTCCCAGTCCCAAAGGGCCCACCAGGAGAGTGTAGCTGGATCAGCACGAATCTGACGTCAGTGCTTGAAAAGGAACTCCAAGCTGACAGCAAATGCAGCCCATGCAGATAGTTCGGACAAAATGACATCTCAAATCCCCCACGGTCTTCTCAGCCTGCCCCCGAGCCTGGGCCGCGTCCTTCTTCCGTTCTTGAGCGTTCTTGAGCATCCTTGAGGAAATGCCAGCAGCTGTCCTCTGTGGCCCTCACAGTGCTGTGACGACAGCAGAGCAGTGGACGAAAGTCTGGGGCTGTGAGAAGGAGGGACACTGCCTGGGACTCTGGACACCCAGACTCGTTAGTTGGGTTTAGTGCCAGGAGGCTTGAACTACTGGGCACGTGGAGGGGCGGGCTGATGGCCTCCATGACATCTGCTTTCATCCCAGTTCTCATCATCTTATTTTAAGTTCTGTATCTTTTCAGGTTTTTGCTCATGTTAAAGATTGTATTCACATGATGTAAAGTATAGATAAAATTTTACATTTTTGCGTATGGGTATTCAATTGTTCCTGCACCATTTGTGGAAGTCTATCATTAATTACTCCGCTAATTTGCTTTTGTATTTTGTCAATAATCAATTGTTCATATATGCATGGATCTAAAAACAAATAAATAAAGATTGTATTCAGCAAATATTAGAGAAATATTGCCAAGAGACAGGAGTCAAAGGGATGATTTTGAGGTCAGGTAGGTGTTTGGATGTAGGATCTGGAATAAGTAGGGGAAGGGAGCAGAAAGATGGATGGTCTTCGGGTCCTAGAATGAGGCTGGGCCCTGGGCAGCAAAGATACTTGTTTGGCTGAGCCAGGTGACAGGGGGTGGGACTGATCAGGTATCAGAGAACTTCTGTTAAGTGCATTTGGGGAAATAATTCAAGATGACTAGGCGTCTGGGGCATGAGTATTGGGGCGATGACTTTTGCTGCAAGCAGGGAAGAATTAAATTTGAGCAAGAATGAATTTTCCATTCTTTCAGTCTGATATTATGACAGTATCTCAGGTTCAGCAAGTTGGACTGTTAATGGTCAGTGGGAGTCAAGAGCCCTCCTTGGTGGGGACTGTGCAGGTTCTAGGTTGGCTAATAACATCAGTATCGTTGACTGTGAAAGCTGGCTTGAGTGACTGCGTGTGTGTGTGTGCGTGCACCCGTGCGTGTGTGTGAATGCATAGCCTAGCATGGAAACACAAGTGGAGCCCTATCAACCCGTCTGTCTCATGTCTGCCTCCGCCAGTTACGTTCTAAGCTCTGGGAGCCTGGGACCGAGCTTATCCTGGGCACCACTGTGTCCCCAAGGCTTTGCATGTTGCCAGGCATCTATTAAGCACTTAAGAAATATTTATTGAACAAACAAGTCAAGAAAAGCTGGAAGAGTAATTTTTTTAAGCATCTTTACTTTTTTTTTTTGCAGTAATTTTTACATAATTAACCTGGACATTTTAATCAGCCCCAGAACAATGACTGTTGATGGCTTTTAAGCTGTTTTGGCGGTGGTGAGATAAGAAATGAAAGGAAGCTGACAAAACAAGGGACGAAAGTGAAATTTCTACACTATTAAAAATAAACACACACTAAAAGACTAGAAACCTAAGTTATATGGATTACCGGCCTAGGGTAGTAGAAGTATACCATCTTTTCAAAGTGTATTTATCTTTTTCCAGAATTAAAATAGCTTTTTTGTATTTTTTGATTATGAACTTAGTACATACTCATGTAGAATGGTCAAACAATGAAAGAGTATAAAGAACTCAATAAAAGTACCCTTATTTCCAGATTGTTAATATTTATGAAAAAAATTTTGATTGTGGTAAAATGCACATAACATAAAATTCACTGTCTTAACTGTTTTTTTAAAAAATTTATTTATTTATTTATTTTTGGCTGTGTTGGGTCTTCGTTTCTGTGCGAGGGCTTTCTCTAGTTGTGACGAGCAGGGGCCACTCTTCATCGCGGTGCGCGGGCCTCTCACTATCGCGGCCTCTCTTGTTGCGGAGCACAGGCTCCAGATGCGCAGGCTCAGTAGCTGTGGCTCACGGGCCCAGTTGCTCCGCGGCATGTGGCATCTTCCCAGACCAGGGCTCGAACCCGTGTCCCCTGCATTGGCAGGCAGACTCTCAACCACTGCGCCACCAAGGAAGCCCCCTCATGCTCATTTTTGATGCCTTTGAACTAGTGTCAGATCCCCACCCCCGGGCTTGGAAATGCTGCGTTTATAGTATACTTTTTCCGTCCCAACGCTTCGTTCTCTTTCTAGACTCTCACTGAGTTCTCTGTCTAGTCTTATGCTAGGGCTATACTCTTTGAATTACCATACAGCTCATTTTTAAAGATGGAAACTTGCAGAATTTCTCTTGTCAGCTAGATGCTTACTAAAGAGTTGTCAAGTCTAGGACGTTTATAGGCCATCCAGCCCCAAATAAGAATAGGTAAAACTCTCTTGTTAGCAGTTAATAATGGTGTCTGTGGTGCTCGAGTGCCAGCAGTGACTTTTCTCTAGTGAAAGCACATTTCTCTCTTCAGCCCTGTCTGTAAACTTCATTTGCATGGCAGACCCTTTTCTTAAAGGAAGTGGGAGAAGGAACTTTGAGCTTCATCTCCATCTGAATTATCGGTGTATCAGTTGGTACTAAATGTGCAACTGAGAGAAAATTTGACTTGGAGTGGCTTGAGAACAAATGGAAATCTGTTAGGTTTCTGCGACTATAGAGTCCAAGAGTAGGTCTCACTTCAGGCAGAGGTTGTTCCGTGGGTCACACGGTTATGGTTCCTCACTTTCCACCCTTTGGCTTTTCTTCTCTGTGTCGGTTCCATTCTCGGTCAGGCTTTCACCTCGTGGAGGCAGATGGCTGCCCAACCTGACATGAATCCTTGAAGGTCAAGGCCAGTGGAAAAAAGAAAGGATCTCCTACTCCAAAATTTGGGTCTGACTGCCATCCGCCTAATGACCAGTAACCGTAGCAGGGGATGGTGTGCATTTTTTTGACTTATGCTCACCCTGCACTAGGGGAGGGCTGGCACCCAAGGCAATTTGGGGAGCGATTACTGGAAGAAGAGGGAGTAAATTCTGGCTGGCCAGGAATGTCAGCAGATGCCTACCACATCCACGTTCATGGCGCTTTATTTTCACGGTGAGAAAAGTTCGTGACGGGAGGGGGAAGGGTAAGCTGGGACAAAGTGAGAGAGTGGCATGGACATATATACACTACCAAATTTAAACTCGATAGCTAGTAGGAAGCAGCCTCATAGCACAGGAAGATCAGCTCGGTGCTTTGTGACCACCTAGAGGGGTGGGAGAGGGAGGGTGGGAGGGAGGGAGACCCAAGAGGGAAGAGATATGGGGATATATGTATATGTATAGCTAATTCACGTTGTTATAAAGCAGAAACTAACACACCATTGTAAAGCAATTATACTCCAATAAAAATGTTAAAAAAAAAAAAAGTTCGTGACATCAGGCTTGGAATGGGAACTATGTTTAGAGAACAGGGCTTGCCCTGTGTCTGGTGACTTGAAGACAAGAGAATCCCCTTTTCAGGTAAATTCTGTGGCTGTGGACCATCTGCAGAGCCTGGGGACGCCAGGGCCATCAGTGCCTCTTGGCAGACCTTGGTGGGGTTCCTGTCTTGTTAATGAGTGAGGTGAGCTTCCAGCCGGCCTTTTCAGTACGCAGCCAGAGAAGGGCTCCTCGGCACGGCTGTGGGTCTCGCTCTCCGAGGCCCCAGCGTCCGCTGGCTGCGGGGGTGGATGGCACACCCAGGAGGCAGACTGCCGGTGAGCCCACCCGCACCCTTGGCCAACGTGCATCTCCTCCCCACTCTTGCTTGGGTTTTGCTGTTACTGAAATGGTTAGCTGTGCCCAGTTAATGAAGGTGTTACTTAAATCCCTTTTCCTTTGCTTAAAGCATGAACTTTTTAATGGAATTCCCCCTACCCTTTTAAAATAAATTTTTAAGTCTCATAACAGAGGCAGCCTATATAATGGAAACAGCAATGACCTCGTTTCTCTCTGCTCCTTATCAGCGCAGGGCTATGCAAAACCTCTCCCAGTCAGTTTTCTAGACTGTAACGTGAAGTGGTGGTGCTAGGTGCCCTTTGAAAAGCACAGGAATGGGGTTCCAGAATGTGAGTCCAAAGTGGCTATAGAGAATGCAAGTCCAACCCTTACACTTATCAGAGGAGAAGGCCTAGTGAGGCCCAAGGGCTTATAAGGGGTGAAATTGGAGGGAGGGCCTCAAACCTGGTCTTTTAGTTTGGGCTCTTAAATATAAGGAGCAAAGGACAACCATTTAAAAAGTAAAAAAAGAGAAGTGTAACTGATATGCTAAAAGAAGAGAGAAAGTGGTATTATATAAAGCATTCCATTAAAACCTCAAAAAGCAGGAAAAAAGTGGAAGACAAAAATAAGAACAAGGGCAGTGAATAGAAAACACTAACCAATAGGCTAGATATTAATCCAACTGTATCAATAATCACTTTGAATGTCAATAGTGTGACTGCACCAATGAAAAGGCAGATAATGGCAGAGTGAATTAAGAAACAAGACCCAATGATGTGTTGTCTACAAGAAACCCACTTTAAATATAAAGACACACATAGATTAAAGGTAAATAGATGGAAGAAAATATACGGAAAGAAAGCAGGAGTAACTATATTAATTTCAGACAAAGCAGACTTCAAAGCAAAGAAAATTATCAGGGATAAAGAAGGGCATTACATAATGATAAATGGGTCAGTTCTACAAGAAGACGTAATTTTAACGTGTTTGTGCCTAGCAACAGAGTGTCAAACTATGTGAGGCAAAAGCTAATAGAATTGCAAAGAGAAATAGATAAATCCACTGTTATAGTTGGAGACTTCAACACCTCTTTCTCAGAAATGGACTGATCCAGGAGGTAGAAAATCAGTGAGGACAGAGTTGAACTCAGCAGCACCATCAACCACCTGGATATAATGGACATCCATAGACTAATTTGTCCAACAATACCAGGTTGCACGTTCTTCTCAAACTCACATGGAATGCTCACCAAGATAGATAATTGGAAAATGCCAAACTATGTGGAGATTAAACAACACACTGATGGCTAACGCGAGTCAAAGAAGAACTCTTAAGAGAAATTTTAAAACAGAATAGAGAAATTGTAAAATATTTTGAACTAAGTGAAAATGAAAGCACAACTTACCAAAATTTGTGGGATGCAGTGAAAGCAGTGCTTAGGTGGAAATTTACAACATCAAAAGGATATACTAGAAAAGAAGAAAGATCTAAAATCAGTAATCTAAGTTTCCACCTTAGGAAACTAGAAAAAGAAGAGAAGATTAAATCCAAAGTAAGCAGAAGAAAAAAGATGAGGGCAGAAATCAATGAAGTTGAAAACAGAAAATCAGTAGAGAAAAATTGCTAAAACCAAAAGCTGGTTCTTTGAATAGATCAGTAAAATTGAGAAGCCTCTAGCCAGGCTAACTAAGAAGAACAAAGAGAGGGTGCAAATTAATAATATTAGAAATGAAAGAAAGAACATCACTACAGATCCCATGGAAATTAAAAAGGATCGTAAAGGAGTATTATGAATAACTTTTTGCCCACAAATTTTATAACCCAGATTAAATGGACCAATTCCCTGAAAGATACAATCTGCCAAAGCTCACACAGGAAGAAATAGACAATCTGAAATAGACAATCTGAATAGGCCTCGGTCTATTAAAGAAGTTGAATCAATAACTAATAACCTTCTCAAACAGAAAACCCCAGGCCCAGATGGGCTCACTGATGAATTCTATCAAACATTTAAGAAAGAAATTATACTAATTCTTGCCAGTCTTTTTCAGAAGATAGAAGCAGAGGAAGTACTTCATAACTCGTTCTGAGGCCAGCATTACCTTAATACCAAAAATGGATGAAGATATTACAAGAAAAGGAAATTACAGACAAGTATCACTCATGAACATAGGTGCAAAAATCCTTAACAAAATATTAGCAACTAAAATCCAACTATGTATAAAAAGAACTATAAACCATGGCCAAGTGGGATTTATTCTAGGTATGCAACAGTGGTTCAACATTCAAAAATCGGTTTCATCCATCACATTAACAAGCTTAATATATATGTGTGTGTACTTCTGCCTCTACTCTTATAATTCCAGGCCTGAGGACTCTGAATGGCTCAGCTCCTCGTTTTGAGCTAGGCCAAGTAGATTAAGGGTCACCTAAAACTGATGTCCCTTAGACCCAGAACCTGGGTCAGGTTCTACCCCGGCCCAGTCAGCCACGGCCATTGATGTAAAGCATGACCACCCTGGCTCTGTGTGCTGAGGAGGGCATTTTCCTGAGGCGAGTGTGGGCCAGAAGCGCCAGCCGACCACCAGGTTCACCAGGTGTCCCCAGTCACACATATTACCCACTCCAGCCTGAAAATACTAGGATTATTTTCAGAGAAAACTGTGGGCCTTCGTGGCCCTACAACTGTGTCCATCTGCAGAGAACAGTGTAGCACAACCTGAGGTAATTCCAGAAGATTCAAGTTCATTTTAGAAGAGCTAATTCTGGATCAGGGGCATAAATACAATTTTTATTTTGATAATTATTCTTGTGCTCTTCTTCCAAAATTGTCATCGTCTTAAATAGTGACCAAACTTGAAGATCTTTCCTCTTTCTTATGTCAGGAGCGGAGTGCCCAAAAGTTGCTTCTGTCTGGCACATACTTGCGTTTTGATTAATGGAAGATTGCTTTAGGGTTTATTGTAAGTGATTCTGGAAGGCTTGGAAGATTGGCACTTTTTCTAAGCTTTGGTTGATAGTGGAATTTGGAAGGATGGTTAGATGGTGAAAACCACGGTTGTACAAAAACCGTGGGCTGTAATATGATGCAAAACATGTGTCTCTAAAGTATAAACAGAAGTGCAGGCTGCCAGTGAGCTTCAAGGAAATACTGTGACTTGGTAAATGGAGAACCCAAGGGAGAGGGTTGCAAAAGCGAAGGGTCCTTGGGCTGTTTCAGACTTGAGTGAAGCAGCATATCCATGTTTTAATGTGGATCAGCACTTTCTAACAAAGTTCATGGACCATGCAGCATTATCTGGTGGGCAGGCTTATTTACACACAAAATATAATTAATTCCATATTCTCCTCAGACCTAAAAACAGTCCTCATGTTTGTTTTTAATAATAAAATTATTTCCGTTTAGAAAATGGTGTAGATTTACATAGACCATCTGATGAGTTACTCAGATTGTTCCACTAATAACAAGATATAGGAGAAACAATCTAAGAGAAACATTTTGAAGAGAATTTGTGTGTGTGGTAGGGGAGGGAGGGTTGGTTAGCTGAAATCAAAAAGATTCCAAGTAACGATGATTAAATTTAATACTAATTAAATTAGCATTCCACAGGAACTGTTTTCTGGAAATTTTGGTAGTGCCTTCACGAAGCAGCCCGGACTCAAGGCCATTTGGTGGGAAATGGCTCATTTGCTTTGTTTTGGTCACGTTTAAAGTTAATCCAAAATCAATTTCTTTTTCAAGAACTAAAATGTCCCTGGTCTTTATTCCACTTCAGAGATCTGCAGGCTTTCATTGTAAAGGGCCAAATACTAAATATTAACACGAAACAGACATACACATAAGTGAAGGACCTGCAATTTGGATTTCATATTTCATTTTTTATTTCAACCACTTAAAAATGTAAACGCCATTCTTACTTCTGGGGCAGTACGGTTTGGCCCATAGTTTGCAGACCCCTGTTCAGTTCCTATACTGCCTTTGAGGTTGGTGTCTTGTCTTTTGGGGAGAATATTCCTACATATGAAATCCTTTTACATTTGCATGTGAAAGGGGGCCAAACTCTTTGGTGCTCATGCGTGTGCGTGCGTGCGCATGTGTGTGCATGCGTGCGCATTCGTGCATGCATATGTGTGTGTGTTTTGGGCTCTCCTGATCCTCCTGCCTCCACTCTAGGGGATGAAGCCAGGTCTCTTGACTTTAGAACTTTGATTGCTCAGAACTTTGCCAGCAAAATAGCCTTTACAGCAGGGAGGCCAGCATTGTGGACTCTGAAAAAACTCTGGGCTCATTCTCCACGCAGAGAAGTCTGAGTGGCTCTTGAAATAGAGGGAATCGAGAACGCAGACAAAGGTAGGAAATGAAGGTAGGAAGCTGCTGAGCTTTCCATCCAGATATCTCTGTAAGAGCTGTGAGAATTGTGACGGTAGCCTCCTCATTTCTTTGCAGATATGTATATTTTAAAAGGCTTAGGTGTCTCTGGCGCTTCATTTCATCCTTATTCTTAGAGTAGTAAGCAAAAGACGTGCTTCTACAAAGTACACGCACGTGGTGAGACACAGATGTAGAGAACAAACGTATGGACACCAAGGGGGGAAAGGGGGTGGGTGGTGGTGATGTGATGAATTGGGAGATTGGGATTGACATGTATACACTGATGTGTAAAATAGATAACTAATAAGAACCTGCTGTATAAAAAATAAATAAATAAAAAGCACATGGTTTTGTTTAGTACAATCTTTGGAGAAATTAGGAAAGATGCAAAAACATCCAGTTTTCCTAAAATGATCTGCATAACGTGGGACAACGAAACAAAGACAGATTTGTGTTGTATTTAGTTAAATTTGTTTAATAGAAATCATTCTTATTAGGATGCCCTCCCCAAATCCTTAATAAATATAAAGCTTTTAAATATTTGTCCCATTTTGTAATTAGTCTAGATTTAGCAGTGGCTCCTCCTGATTTGGGAGGAAGCATGCTTGACTGTTGCTAGGCAACGGCTAATGGGGGGGGGGTGGGTATTAGCTGCCAGCAAGCCGTTGGCAGTAACTGTAAATTCTTTTGTCTTGTTAACCCAAAAATGAGTGTTAAAGATACAGCAGTATATAAAGTCTGTTCTGTTGTTCAAATACATGCAACTTAGGTGATAAATTCCTCCACTAATATAACCTTGAGGTGCAGCTAAAATTTGTAGTGTGTTTAGGGAGCCTGTTCATTCTTGTGCTTGAGTCAGACGACTACTCACAGCACCGAAGCTCATAGACTGGGACGGTGATGTAATAGAGGCGTTGTTTTCTCCAGGTCTCCATAAAATGATCTGAGGTTTTTGTTAAATTATGGGTTGTGAAATGTATGTGGAGCTCCAGCATAAGCGTCCCAAGTGAGGACCCTGGCTCACGGGCAGGTGCCCACCACTTCGCCATCCTTGACCTTGGTCTCCATCTCCTAGTGGCCCGCAGCGAGCACCCAGCACCTGTGATAAGTCCTGTGGCAGCCAGAGCCCTTGTCCCCCTGCAGCTCAGCCAGGCTCCGTGCAAATTTTCTAGGACAAAACCCTTGGAAAATGAATTCTCACTTCATAAGCAAATATGGTGTGAGTCATCCTTTGGACATTAGAATTAAGAAGGAAGAAAAAAACCACAATTTATTTGGTGGATGCTTTTTTTTTTTTTTTTTTTTTTTTTAAATGAAACTGCTTGTATTCCAGACTTGACCCCAGACACTCTTTCTTCTGGTCACATGTTTCTAAAGGACACTGTTGATTGTCTGTTAGGGGTCGCCCACCCCACCAGGCACTTCGGCATACATTTTCTCACTTAATCCTCGTACCCTGGGTGGAAGATAGGGAAGACACAGCAGGTCCTTTGGGCCAGAAGGGGAGGAGCTGGGATGAAAGTTCAGGTTTTCTCTCGTTCCCAAGCCCATGCTCTGCTTTGCCTTCAGTTTGGGTCTGGCTTTCTGAAAACATCCAGAGAGGTCCAGTTGCCCAGTGAACCAACATGAGGCATCCAAGGAATGGCCAAGATGTTGAATATGTTTCATTCTTTGTTTCCTTGATTTTTAAAAACAGCTCTTTGATGTTCTCTACAAGATAGAAAAGTACCCCTCCTTTATAAGTTCTCTTCTCTAAAAGTACCATTTTCTTGGCCACCTCCGCACCCCTACCTCAAGCAGAGTCGGGAATCTCACATCGTAGGAAGCAGTCTCTCTCCTGTCTTCTCCACAGTTGTGCTTCAGTCAGTTTCCCCTTGAAGCTGGGCATTTTGGATTTTCCCTGCCAACCCCAGTGTTCTCCCGGGGCTCCAGTTCAGCAGAAAGAAGTGTTGTCACCAGAGGCTGCAAACCCATTTCTGTCCCTTTTTAGTGTTTTTTTTTTTTTTTCTTTTTTTCACTACGAGCCAAACTACTTCAGCATCATGTAAACACGCTGGAGTATGTTAACAGCTGCCTCTCTTTTAAAGTTGAACCTGCTCAGAACTAAAAGGGGAATGCTTTCAGGTTCTGCTCAAGTTTGCATGTGACAGCATCAAAGCTATTTTTAGTGGAGTGATCACCGGCAAGAGGCTGAAAACGGCTGCTTTCAACTATAAACAGTGGAAAGAAAGGATCATTTATGCACTGCTGCAGCTCTTGAGTCCAATTCTATGGGAGACAAAGAGGTGTGTAAATCTCTTCTTCAAAGTTATGCAGGCGTCTTGTGCCTGTTCAGAGCCCCATCACCTCTGCAGAGAAGAGTAATGTTAATTTAGCGCTTGGCTGCCTGGGCTCTGAGTTAAACTAGATGCACTGATAATGGTGAATTATAGGACTGTCCTCCTAGGTGTCCATTCTGAAAAGAAGGCGATGTATAGATGCTCAGAAGCATCCAGTAAACTTTTATTTCCTGTAGGTCACAAAACTCAAGAGATGACAGGAAATGAGAGTTGGGTTATATCAACATCATGGTAGAGTGGAAAGAACATGAGTCACGTACTAGCTGCAGGACCCTCGTGATCTCACCTTTCTGAATTGTGTCCTTAGCTGCAAAATGAGGATCCTGATACCAGCTCTGTAGACTTCATCAGGCTAGTTTTTTTCAGCAGACATTTATTGAACACCTGCTCCGTGCCAGCTACTGAGAAATTTAGACTCAAAGAAGAGTTGTCGTCATCCTCCCAGAGTTCATGGTCTAGCCGCATAAACAAATAGATTACAATACAGGGTGATACCTGGAGAGAACAGCATGAGAGAGCCGGATGTGCTCCAGACATGGATGAAGGCAAGAAGGAGATGTCGGAAGAGCAGAATTTTCGAGAACGCGCCAGAGTTTGCAAAGAGGACAATAGAGGGAGTGGTGTTACAAGCGTGGCAGCTGAGTGAGCAAAGACAGAGGTGAGAGGCATTCCGGTGTGTTTGGGAGCCCATGAGCAACTTGGTGTTGCCAGAGCGAAAACCAAAAAAATATAAACAAATAAACACAAACAAGCAAAAACAAGACAAGGGATGGTAGGAGACGAAGCCGGAGCAGGTTGAGCCAGTCGCTTAGAGCTAGGAAAATTGGGAGTGACACAACCCACAGGGAGCCCAGGGAGTGGTTTTGAACACACGATTGACTGACTTTCACAAAAATTCAGTGGAGTCACTGCTAATGAAAGTCCGTACATCTGCGGAGATGAAGTGGTGGCAGTTTATTTAACATACGTGTGATAAGGATGCCCTAAACATAAAGCATTGTCCCAGGAAAGGCTAAGCCTGGGACAGTGGTCCTGAAACTGGGTGGTACGTGACTCCGTGGGGCTTTGCCTTGAAAGGAGGGCAGTGGAAGGTGCAGAGGTAACACCGTGGGAAGACCTCTTCCAGCGAGATTTAGTGCTGGGCTCTGCGAGCGAGTCAGGGGCGTGACTCGTGTCCTTCAGGAGCTCTCAGGCCAGGTGGCACCCATGAGGATGCTGTGAGCCTTGGACGTGAAGCGTGTGCTGTGTGTGATCAGTGGACACTCCCGGGCGAGCATGATGACCAGGCACCAGGAAGCACGGTCTACACGTGGGAGTCGAGTTCTCCCAGAGTTTTCGGGAAGCTAAGGGTTTCCTGAATGTGCTTCAGCCTTCACTTATGTTGTGGTAAGTCAAAGAAGAGGGAAGTCCAGAACAAAACAAAGCAAAACAAAAAATCTCTCACACAGCTACACTGACTGTTTTTACCCAGGAAGAAATGTTCCCACCTGTCACCATGTACCCTGGAATTGTGTAAAGTGCAGTCCTCACAACCCCATCTCTGTAACTGTGGCCAAGAAGTAACATTACTGTTCTGAAACTATATTCTCCTTGACTTTAATACTGTTAAGGAAGTTTAGCAACATTATTTGCTTTATTGTCTTTTTTTTTTTTTAACTTTTTATTTTATATTGGAGTATAGTTGATTAACAGTGTTGTGTTAGTTTCAGGTGTACGGCAAAGTGATTCAGTTATCCATATACATGTATCTATTGTTTTTCAAATTCTTTTCCCATTTAGGTTGTTACATAATATTGAGCAGAGTTCCCTGTGCTGTACACTAGGTCCTTGTTGGTTATCCATTTTAAATATAGCAGCAGTGTGTCCATGTCAATCCCAAACTCCCTGACTGCTTCATTGTCTTTTAAGGAGAGGAATGGATGTTTCTGTAGGTTTTCTAGAAGAATCAAATGGGTGTGAAGTTTTAGGTGAAGAGTCAGTTATATAAGCTCTAGCCCACATGGTGTGGGAAGAGGACCAGTCCACTTGGGTTTTCCAGTCATTTCTTCTCTGGTTTTCCTGAGTGGGGCTCAGGGTACACATGGGACGATTTGAGAATAAGAGAGTCACGGGCAAGTCCTGGCTTGGTACAGGTGGTGAGGGAGGTGGCGAGGGATCGCGGGGAGAGGAAGGAGTGGAGGGGGCATCTTTGAAGGTAGAGCCAGCTCTTCTTTATGCTCAGGTGGAAGTATTAGGACAAAGGCATAGTTTAGATGCTGATGCCAATCACAATATTTGTTGCCTTGGCAGATGTAAGAGATTACCTTTTGGAAATGGAAAAATGCTTTTTGTCACTTCAAAGCCAACCATAACTAGATCCAATAAACCATAGGAGAAATATTAAAAAAAAAAAAAAGAAAGAAAACAACTTCTGTTATGTACATCTCAACATTTGAACGCCTGGAGTTGGTACCCTTGATAGAACGTGTAGATGGAGATGTCCAGCTCTATAGCATCAGCTTTCCAAAATCAGCATTTATGTCTCTCATCTTCTTGGTGGAGCCCGGGGGTGGGACTGGCTCTCAAAGAGAGGAAATGAATTGTCAAGGTAAACCACGGTTTTGCCACAAATAGGTCATTTTCTTGTCTGTGACCAGTTTTCAGCATTGTAGGGAGTACTGGGAATCAAACGGTGTCCAAAACTTCGACTAAACATTTATATCTCTTGATCTCCACAAGCCTGAAAGATAAATAGGTCATAGTGACTTTTGTCTCTGTTGCTGAGGTTTTTCCCTGAAAGCTGTATTAGTGCAATGGAATAGTGATGGGTAACGTTATTAACATTATCTGTATTGTGCAGTGCATGTTTGTGACAGCCTCAAAACAACCCTTCAGTCCTGGGACGGAAGATAGGAGTGTGGCCGACCCTTCCTGCTTCTTGGTGACGGGCGATGGCCCAAGGATTTCAAGGCAAAATGATACTGAGTTCAAAACAAAATGATATTTTCGCTCAAGAGGTGATCCTCTTAAAGGAGTGGATTTGGGGGAAGGTCACTTGTCTCCAACTACGTGATACGGTTTCAGGTCCCCAGCTGGTTCCACCTGTTAGGCTGGAGCCTCTTTGCACAATTGTTCGAGATGCCACGAAACCGCTGCCACGGGAAGAGAGAAGGGCTGGGGTCCTCAGTCTCGACGCCCCTGCAGCCCAGCATGGCCAGAGGGCCACACTGTCCCTGTGCCACCCTAGGTCACTGCATCCCAGACCTGCCATCCTCACACAGGCTGCTCCTTGAAGGGTCTTGGTGTCTGTGTTCATGGGCAGTGACCCTGAGATAGAGAAATTCCATGACAAAGCCTCCAGGTTTCAACCCCCCAGGAACGTACCTAAGGGTATATTGAGGGGCTGCTCTCTGGGCTGGGATAATAGTCAGTGTTTACTGAGCAGGTACTAGGTACCACGCCCTGTGCTGAGCACCCAGCAAGATGGATGACACTTTTGGAGGGTCTGTAGTTTCCCCGGGGGGGGGGGGGGGCAGCTGGAGAGCTGGCAGGACAGTTGGTGTTGAAGTCTGTGTGTTGATGGCCGGGCTGCCAGGCTTCACACAAGGGACAGATACAGATCAAATCAGGGTAGGCCTCATGGAAGAGAGGAACTGTCCATGGTTTCTGCCCAGCAAGAGGGTTGTTGTCCAGAAGGTGCTAGTGTCCAGATTCATAGCTTAGTAATAGAGGGACCCAAGGGCAGTAGCGTCCAGAGCTGTGTGTCATTCTCTGAACAACCACGGATTCTTTATTTTATCTATTTAGCCAGCCATGGCCCTGCCTCTTGGAGGACAGGAGAGTTTCTTCATTGCTGTGTCCCCATAGCAGGTGTAAAGACATGTTATTCAATGAATGGATGAGTCAGAGGAAGGAAGGTGGGCAACCCAGCTCCTATTGCCAGAGCCTTGGCCCAGAGGAGCTGAAGCTCCACCTGCCCTACATGAGTGTCTGGCTGGCCATTAGGGAATGGCTGCATATTTATTTACTTATCTAGCTAGCTAGTTAGCTACTATTTGTTTTTTCAATTTATTTTCATTAAGTACTTATTAGAGGGCTTTTAAATTTTATTTATTTATTTATTTATTTATTTTTGGCTGTGTTGGGTCTTCGTTTCTGTGCGAGGGCTTTCTCTAGTTGCGGCAAGTGGGGGCCACTCTTCATCGCGGTGCGCGGGCCTCTCATTATCGTGGCCTCTCTTGTTGCAGAGCATGGGCTCCAGACGCGCAGGCTCAGCAATTGTGGCTCACGGGCCTAGTTGCTCCGCAGCATGTGGGATCTTCCCAGACCAGGGCTCGAACCCGTGTCCCCTGCATTGGCAGGCAGATTCTCAACCACTGCGCCACCAGGGAATCCCCCTATTTTTTCTTTTTATTTTTAGTTTTTCAAATTTTTATTGGAGTACAGTTGCTTTACAATGTTGTGTTAGTTTCTACTGTACAGCAAAGTGAATCGTTATACGTATACGATTATACGTATACAAAGTTATACGTATACATATATACCCTCTTCTTTGGATTTCCTTCCCATTTAGGTCACCACAGAGCACTGAGTAGAGTTCCCTGTGCTATATGTAGTAGGTTCTCATTAGTTATAGTAAAATCCACATAATATTAATTTATCATCTTAACTATTTTTAAGTGTACAGTTCAGTGGCATTAAGTGCATCCACATTGTGGTGCAATCATCCCCACCATCCATCTCCAGAACTAACTTCATCTTGCAAAACTGAAACTCTGTAACCATGAAACAACAACGCCCCATTCCCTCCTCCCCGCAGACCCTGGCAACCACCATTCTACTTTCTGCCTTTCATGAATTTGACTACTCTAGGTACCTTATATAAGCAGAATCATACAGTATTTGTCTTTTTGTGACTGGCTTATTTCACTTAATGTCCTCAAGGTTCATCTGTGTTATAGTATGTGTTGGAATTTCTTTCTTCTTCTTTTTTTTTTTTTTTTTTTTAAAGGCAGACTGCCACGTGCAGCGCCTCATTTGGATGTGTCTGGAGTCTTGGAAGCTTGACTACCCTACGTTCTCCTACAAATGGACCTTGAGAGCTTGTTTGGAGGTTCTAGCAGGGGAGCGCAGCTACTCGTATACCCTTGACCGAAGAACGGTCCTCCTCTATCGGGGAAGGTCGTCCTCTTCGACCGAGCGCGCAGCTTCGGGAGGGACGCACATGGAGCGGTGAGGGAGGAAGGGGACACCCGCCTAGCCAGCCAGATCAGCCGAATCAACCCTGGCGATCAATGGGGTGACAGATGTCGCAGCCAGATCGCCCTCACATCCTTTCTTCTTTTAAGACTGAATAATATTCCATTGTATGTATTTACCAGATACTCTTTATCCATTCATGCATCGATGGACACTCTGGTCGCTTCTGCTCTTTACCTATTGTGAATAATGCTGCTGTGAACATGGGGGTACAAGCAACTCTTTGAGTTCCTGCTTTCGGTTCTTTTGAGTATAGTCCCAGAAGTGGACTGGATCCTGTGGTAATTCTATGTGTAATTGTTTGAGGAACCACCACACTGTTTTCCATAGCGACTACACCGTTTCAGAGGGATGCCTCAGTTACTTAACTTTTTGTGTCTTGCCTTTCCTCTGTGAGTCTTCCAAATGCAATCCTCCTCCCTTCTGCACCACTGATGTCCTTTGAACTGGGCGGATGACCACAGTTGCACAGTCAGCCCAGATTCGGGAGCTACCTCTAACCTCTCCCAACCACCTTTGAAAAAGCTAAGTTTACCCCATTGGCCCCTGGGCAGATGTCCTCTGGGGAGTCCCAGGCTGCTCCTGAGATTAAGCTGGAACCAAACTGGCCCTAGACTTGTAGCTCTTGGAACAGCTGCTCAGCTTTCCTCAACTCCACCATTTTAATTGTGATTAGTAGGTTCATTTGCATCTAAAAGGAGTCGTTTTCTTATCAGCACCATTGAGTTGGGAACCAGTGTACTCCATTTATATAGAGTGGCCCATTTTAACCAGGCCCATTAAGCAGTAAACGTAAATGTGGGTGTTTTACAAATGCAAATATATCATGCAAATAATGTACTTTATGCTGAATGATGCCTTGGTTTTCATATGTAAAATTAGAAACTGTGTAGCACAAAGATAATGATAAACACCTTTGCATCTGTTCATAAGATGTGTCATGAGCTGTATGCATCTAAAATTGTAGCCCTGGCTTCAGGCAGAATTTCTTCAGTATACTCAAACATGCATTCCATATTATCAAAAATATACATGTACTTATCTAGTTATTTATATATTCCTAAGTAATCAAAATATCAAAAGAGTAATCCAAATTACCTCACATATTACTTACCATCAAAGATGAGATTTATAATTTTGTTTCCAATTTTAAACATTTTTAAGTTTTTATCTGAGCTGATGATAGTGGAAGAAGGAATGTTACTTACTATATAGGCTAGTTCCTTTGTAAGAGAATTATGTCTACTAAGAGAATTTTTTAGAACTCCTACTGTGTGAAATAATTCTATTTATGATATGCAGGTAGCATTTCTGCAATTTTACACCATCACTTAGTAGAATAATAGCAACAATTTTTGTGTACAGTGAACTTGGCTAAATTCTAGGAGGGGAGTCACCTTTAATCTCTGCCTACATGGGGTTTCTGCCCTTTGGAAAGGTAAGACACACACCTATGGAAAGTGAATTAAAGGTGTAAGACATCAGATCAGGAAATATCACATAGTACGATCAGCTGCCAAATTAACTGCACTATACAGGAATTACCAGATAGACTGTACTATACAGGAATTACCAAATTCAGAGTGGGGAGAGGTTCCAGTGTGGGAGTGACCAGAAAAAGATCCGGGATTTGAGTTGAACCATAAAGGATGGATGGGAGTTGAATAGGCAAAGAGAACATGGGAGCAGGGCATTTCAGCAGAGGGGAACAGAATTTGAAACCACACAACCCAGATTGGGACTTGAACCCAGTGTCTTTTAATTGAGATCACACACCTGGTCTCAGGACTTAATGAAGCTCAGGTTCTTTTATGTCCCCTCACAGAAGGAATTCAGTGAGAAACAAAGTGATAGGTAAGAAGTGGATTTATTTAGAGAGAAACACATTCCATAGACAGAATGGGGTCTGTCTCAAAAGGTGAGAGCGGCTCCAGGGCATGGGGTCGTCTTGGAAAGTGAGAGCGGCCATGGGACAAGCACACTCCACAGACAGAGTGTGAGCCATCTCAGAAGGTGAGAGGCCCCGAAATATGGGGTGGTTAGTTTTTACGGGCAGGGTAATTTCATAGGCTAATGAGTGGGAGGATTGTTCCAACTATTGATATTGTGGAGAAGGGGAGGAGATTTCCAGGAATTGTGCCACCGCCCACTTTTTGACCTTTTATGTGTAGCCTCAGAACTGTCATGGCACTGGTGGGTGTGTCATTTAGCATATGCTGATGTATTACAATGAGCATATAATGAGGCTCAAGGTCCACTGGAAGTCGAATCTTCCATCATCTTGGACCTAGTTGGTTCTAACCAGTTGATGTTGTGTCTTCAATGGCTGTGTCATTCTTTTAAAGGTTGTTCCCTGCCCCCTTCCCTCCTGTTTCAAATTGGCTTGAATGGGTCATAGAAATATATAGGGTACGAGTGTGTTCTGGAGACCTGCCTCAGGTGGTATGTTGGGGAGCAGGGGAAACATGTTGAGAAGGAATAGAAAGGCCTCTTAGGGGCAGAGAACCTATTGGACTTAACTCTGCCCTATAAGCTACTGGTTTTCACCCACTTTTATAACCATCAAGCTCTTCAAATGAAAAATTATGTGGAAACTCAACACGTCAGACACCTGAAAAATGAGATGCTTTTTTTTTTAAATTAATTTTTATTGGAGTACAGTTGCTTTACAATGTTGTGTTAGTGTCTACTGTACAGCAAAGTGAATCAGCTATATGTATACATATATCCCCTGTTTTTTGGCTTTCCTTCCCATTTAGGTCACCACAGATCAGTGAGTAGAGTTCCCTGTGCTATACAGTAGGTTCTCATTAGTTATCTATTTTATACATAGTATGAATGCTTTGTTGACATTGGTGCAGGGCCTCACCTAGACACCTGTCCCCCACGCCCACCACTGACAGCACTATAGGCACCCCCTGGGGGTTCCCTGGGGAACAGTTTGCAAACCAAGGGGAGAGCTGAGGAAAATGCTGTGCTCTGAGAGGACAGCAAAGATATTAGGCAGGGAGAACTGGGGTTGGGGGAAAGACTGGAGATGGCAGACCTATTAGGATGCTAGTGGGAACATCTGCATATGAGTTGACACAGTAGAGTAGAAACACAAAGGAAGGGAAATTGTCAGAGATTTTTGAAAGAAGGGGTTGGCAGGAATGGATGACAGCAGATGGGAGTTCAGGAGAGAACCCTGTTTGAGATCCCAGATTTTTTTTTTTTTAACATCTTTATTGGAGTATAATTGCTTTGCAATGGTGTGTTAATTTTGCTTTATAACAAAGTGAATCAGCTATATCTCTACATAGATCCCCATATCTCCTCCCTCTTGCATCTCCCTCCCAACCTCCCTATCCCACCCCTCTACGTGGTCACAAAGCACTGAGCTGATCTCCCTGTGCTATGCGGCTGCTTCCCACTAGCTATCTATTTTACATTTGGTAGTGTATATATGTCCATGCCACTCTTTCACTTCGTCCCAGCTTACCCTTCCCCCTCCCCGTGTCCTCAAGTCCATTGTCTATGTCTGCGTTTTATTCCTGTCCTGCCCCTAGGTTCTTCAGAACCTTTTTTTTTTTTTTTTAAGATTCCATATGTATCTGTTAGCATACAGTATTTGTTTTTCTCCTTCTGACTTACTTCACTCTGTATGACAGACTCTAGGTCCATCCACCTCACTACAAATAACTCAATTTCATTTCTTTTTATGACTGAGTAATATTCCATTGAATATATGTGCCACATCTTCTTTATCCATTCATCTGTCGATGGACACGTAGGTTGCTTCCATGTCCTGGCTATTGTAAAGAGAGCTGCAATGAACATTGTGGTACATGACTCTTTTTGAATTACGGTTTTCTCAGGGTATATGCCCAGTAGTGGGATTGCTGGGTCGTATTGTAGTTCTATTTTTAGTTTTTTAAGGAACCTCCATACTGTTCTCCATAGTGGCTGTATCAACTTACATTCCCACCAACAGTGCAAGAGGGTTCCCTTTTCTCCACACCCTCTCCAGCATTTATTGTTTGTAGATTTTTTGATGATGACCATTCTGACTGGTGTGAGGTGATACATCATTGTAGTTTTGATTTGTATTTCTCTAATGATTTAGTGATGTTGAGCATTCTTTCATGTGTTTGTTGGCAATCTGTATGTCTTCTCTGGAGAAAGGTCGATTTAGGTCTTCTGCCCATTTTTGGATTGGGTTGTTTGTTTTTTTGGTATTGAGTTTCATGAGCTGCTTGTAAATTTTGGAGGTTAATCCTTAGTCAGTTGCTTCATTTGCAAATATTTTCTCCCATTCTGAGGGTTGTCTTTTTGTCTTGTTTATGGTTTCCTTTGCTGTGCAAAAAGCTTTTAAGTTTCATTAGGTCCCATTTGTTTATTTTTGTTTTTATTTCCATTTCTCTAGGAGGTGGGTCAAAAAGGATCTTGCTGTGATTTATGTCATAGAGTGTTCTGCCTATGTTTTCCTCTAAGAGTTTCATAATGTCTGACCTTACATTTAGGCCTTTAATCCATTTTGAGTTTATTTTTGTGTATGGTGTTAGGGAGTGTTCTAATTTCATTCCTTTACATGTAGCTGTCCAGTTTTCCCAGCACCACTTATTGAAGAGGCTGTCTTTTCTCCATTGTATATTCTTGCCTCCTTTATCAAAAATAAGGTGACCATATGTGCGTGGGTTTATCTCTGGGCTTTCTATCCTGTTCCATTGAGCTATATTTCTGTTTTTGTGCCAGTACCATACTGTCTTGATTACTGTAGCTTTGTAGTATAGTCTGAAGTCAGGGAGTCTAATTCCTCCAGCTCTGTTTTTCTTTCTCAAGATTGCTTTGGCGATTTGGGGTCTTTTGTGTTTCCATACAAGTTGTGACATTTTTTGTTCTATTTCTGTGAAAAATGTCATTGGTAGTTTGATAGGGATTGCATTGAATCTGTAGATTGCTTTGGGTAGTATAGTCATTTTCACAATGTTGATTTTTCCAATCCGAGAACATGGTATATCTCTCCATCTGTTTGTATCATCTTTAATTTCTTTCATCACTGTCTTATACTTTTCTGCATACAGGTCTTTTGTCTCCTAGGTAGGTTTATTCCTAGGTATCTTATTCTTTTTGTTGCAGTGGTAAATGGGAGTGTTTCCTGAATTTCTCTTTCAGATTTTTCATCATTAGTGTATAGGAATGCCAGAGATTTCTGTGCATTAATTTTGTATCCTGCTAGTTTACCAAATTCATTGATTAGCTCTGGTAGTTTTCTGGTAGAGTCTATAGGATTCTCTATGTATAGAATCATGTCATCTACAAACAGTGACAGCTTTACTTCTTCTTTTCCGATTTGGATTTCTTTTATTTCTTTTTCTTCTCTGATTGCTGTGGCTAAAACTTCCAAAACTATGTTGAAGAATAGTGGTGAGAGTGGGCAACCTTGTCTTGTTCCTGATCTTAGAGGAAGTGGTTTCAGTTTTTCACCACTGAGAACGATGTTGGCTGTGGGTTTGTCATATATGGCCTTTATTATGTTGAGGTAAGTTCCCTCTATGCCTACTTTCTGGAGGGTTTTTATTATGAACGGGTGTTGAATTTTGTCGAAAGCTTTTTCTGCATCTATTGGGATGATCATATGGTTTTTATTCTTCTGTTTGTTAATATGGTGTATCACATTGATTGATTTGCATATATTGAAGAATTCTTGCATTCCTGGGATAAACCCCACTTGATCATGGTGTATGATCCTTTTAATGTGCTGTTGGATTCTGTTTGCTAGTATTTTGTTGAGGATTTTTGCATCTATGTTCATCAGTGATATTGGCCTGTAGTTTTCTTTCTTTGTGACGTCTTTGTGTGGTTTTGGTATCAGGGTGATGGTGGTCTCGTAGAATGAGTTTCGGAGTGTTCCTCGCTCTGCTGTATTTTGGAAGAGTTTGAGAAGGATAGGTGTTAGCTCTTCTCTAAATGTTTGATAGAATTCGCCTGTGAAGCCATCTGGTCCTGGGCTTTTTGTTTGTTGGAAGATTTTTAATCACAGTCTCAATTTCAGTGCTTGTGATTGGTCTGTTTATATTTTCTATTTCTTCCTGGTCCAGTCTCGAAAGGTTGTGCTTTTCTAAGAAGTTGCCCATTTCTTCCAGGTTGTCCATTTTATTGGCATATAGTTGCTTGTAGTAATCTCTCATGATCCTTTGTATTTCTGCAGTGTCAGTTGTTACTTCTCCTTTTTCATTTCTAATTCTATTGATTTGAGTCTTCTCCCTTTTTTTCTTGATGAGTCTGGCTAATGGTTGATCAATTTTGTTTATCTTCTCAAAGAACCAGCTTTTAGTTTTATTGATCTTTGCTATTGTTTCCTTCATTTCTTTTTCATTTATTTCTGCTCTGATCTTTATGATTTCTTTCTTTCTACTAACTTTGGGTTTTTTTGGTTCTTCTTTCTCTAATTACTTTAGGTGTAAGGTTAGATTGTTTATTTGAGATGTTTCTTGTTTCTTGAGGTAGGATTCTATTGCTATAAACTTCCCTCTTAGAACTGCTTTTGCTGCATCCCATAGGTTTTGGGTCGTCGTGTTTTCATTGTTATTTGTTTCTAGGTATTTTTTTATTTCCTCGGTGATCTCTTGGTTATTAAGTAGTGTATTGTTTAGCTTCCATGTGTTTGTATTTTATACAGATTTTTACCTGTAATTGATATCTAGTCTTACAGCGTTATGGTTGGAAAAGATACTTGATAAGATTACAATTTTCTTAAATTTACCAAAGCTTGATTTGTGTCCCAAGATATGATCTATCCCGTAGAATGTTCCATGAGCACCAGAATTTTTAACTTGAGCATTTTACGGGCAATCACCAAAAGCTGAGTCATTTTTTTTTTTCTTTTTGTGAGGAATGCTGAGTTAAATTAATTGGTAACTTTTATTCTTTCAACAAACATTGACAGGTACAGCCAAGTTCCAAGCATTGCCGTAGGTGGTAGGGATTTAGGAGAAGACAGACTCAGATGTCGCAGTGTTTCAGGGAGTGAGTGCACTGTGTGTAAAGGGAGACAATCACAGACACTGTGGTGGGCTGAGTTGTCCCCTCCAAAACTTCATATATTGATATTGGGTCCTAACACCCAGCACTCCAGAATATGATCTCATTTAGAAATATTGTCATTGCAGTTGTTAGTGAAGATGAGGTCATACTGCAGTAGGCTGGACCCCTAAGCCAATATAAAAAGGAGAAATTTGCACACAGAAAGCACACACAGGGAGAATGCCATATAAACATGAAGGCAGAGACGGGGTGATGCATATATAAACCAAGGAAGGCCAGGGATTGCCTGCAACCACCAGAAACTAGGGGAGTGGCATAGAACAGATTCTCACTTACAGCCCTTAGAAGGAACCATCCTTGACTTTGGACTCCTAACCTCCACAACTGTGAGAGAAGAAATTTCTATTGTTTTAAGATACTTATCTGTGGTACTTTGTTATAACAGCCCTAGAGAACCAATAGAGACACTGAGAAATCCAGGGCAGTTTGGAAAGTGCCCGTGGGGACCGGCAGGGGAGACAGAGGCGGGAAACTGGCTCCCTCATTTGAATCGATGTGGCACGGGGGGATGCAGCCAGAAATACATTCCAGAGTCTGGAGGCAAGATCAGCTCGAGATACAGAATTGGAAAAGCCACATTTCCCAGGAGTTCATGAACTCTCCTAAGAAAGGAGAATGAATAGAAAAGAAGAGAGGGCTAAAACTCTAGGAATACCCATCATTATGGGGCTAAGGCTGGACAAAGAGCTAGCAGATTTCATAGAAAGGAGAGTGGGAGGAGGAGAGCCAGGCTAGGTGGGTGTTGTGAGGCTAAACTTGGAAAGAGTTTTAAAGAGATAATGTCAAAAGTGATAGAGAGTTTATGTCATTAGAAAAAAATAATAATAAAGTAAGCCTCTCATGTGAGTGCATGTGGGCGGGCATGGAGTGGGCAGGGGAGAGGGACTGTAGAGCCATCAAGGCCCTTAGCCCTGAATGGCGGGGTGACTTGGGGGCCTCTGATGACCCAGACGTGAGGGGATCGCAGCCAGTCCGGGGACACCATGACACAGAAGAGCAGAGGTCTGGCACTGTCGCCCAGCTCCTGGGCTTGGTTAGTGCATGGCAGGGTCATGGGGGCCAAGAGGAGGATCTGGACACTAGGTGATGTTGGATGATGGGTCAGCTATGAAGTCCTGGAAGGGGGAGGCGAGGGGAGACAAGGGATAATGGCAGGAGGAAGGATGCCAGAGGAAAAGAGGGCAATAGGGGTGCTGCTTTGGCAAAGAAGAAGGTGCAGACACAGGTAGAAATAACGGAGGGTGAGTGAGCTTGTGAGGAATGGCTTTGGTTTTAGAAAAGAGGAGGTGACGTTTCTGCCTGATGAGATATGGACCAGGGGGCGAGGTGGGGGGCAGGGGGGTTGAGACTTGGCGAGTGGAGAGAAGAGCGAGGGCAGCTTAGTCGGGTTGCTGACCATCAGGTAATGGTTCTTGGCTGGGGGCCATTTTATCTCCCAGAGGACACGTGGTAGTTTCTGGAGACATTTTTATTTGTTACAACTGGGGAGGGTTGGTGCCGGGATCTAGTGGGTAGAGGCCAGGGAGGCTGCCGAACACCCTAGCACCCACGGGACGGCCCCCACCATAAAGATGATCCAGCCCTAAAGGTCAGCAGTGCCAAGGTTGAGAAACCCTGCCACAGGTCAACAGCACATCTCAAACGTGTCTGAGGAGGGAAGCCCTAAACTTCATAGCATACTTCGTGGAACATTATTGATGTGTTTAAAATCGTACAGTAGATCTTGCTCCAGAGCAGCCATCCCTGTCTGAGTCTCACAGCTGTTCCCCCCCATCCGCTCCAGCCTAGCACACCCTTGGCTGTGATGGGCACACAGGAATGCTTTGCAGGTTGATCCAGTTGGAGACAGGATGAGTCTCCAGTCTTTTTAAAAAATTTTTAAATTTAACTTAATTTTTTTATACAGCAGGTTCTTATTAGTTATCCATTTTATACATATTAGTGTATATATGTCAATCCCAGTCTCCCAATTCTCCAGTCTTAACATTTGGCTAAGGTGACAAAGCCATTCCATTTCTTACCAGGATCCGAGTTTTGCCTTCAGAGTGATCTTGCCACACTCTCCGTTGTGGCTTTTGTGGTCCTTGCTGGTTATTGGCTGATCACTTCAGTAATGCCTTCCCAATAATTGTCAGCCTCTGAAAACTGGCCAGTCCTGGTACCTTTCCACCTGGTCTCTTCTGCCTCTTGATTGCCTGATCCTGAAAGGTCACTGTGGGCAGCCATACTTAATAGTTTGGATCTATGCAGGATTCTGGGCAGAGCTGTCTTTTTTTAGCTTTCTTTAGAGTAGGTGGCATCCGTGAAGCTGCTTCTTCCAGCCTATTGATTTTTAGAAAGTGTTCATTGCTACTTCGGGTGGAGGAACGTTTGCAAATGAGATGATCTCAAAGCATCCTTAAGGGGAAGAGGAAGATGAAGGTGCGGTTAGCTCTTCCGTCACAGAAATGAAGCCAAGAGCCTAACTGGGAGAGTCCACAGGATGTAGGAGGAAGTGTTGGCACCGAGCACATCATTTAACTTCTCTGAACTGCAGTTTTCTTGTAATCAAGACAACCACTGGGGTTTTTGCAGTTCACAGAGTGTCCTTTGTACATGCATCATCTCATTTAATTCTCCAGCACTACATGCTGTAACTGCTCCCTGTTTGTAGCAGTGGAATTGAGACCTGTTTTCAGCTTGTGTTTTCAACAGACAAATTCCTTGAGTCCAAATCTTGTGCTGTCCCCACCACAGCTCGGATGGAACCAGGTGGCCACTGAGATCCCTTTGAATGTCAACATACTCTGGTTTTATATGGAAGGTTGTAAAAGTCCCTGAGACTTCTGAACTTCTGAACGTCCCTGAGAATTCTGAACTTTCAACTGGACTCTTTAGTGATGCGTCTCAAATTATGAAGGGTGTTTTGTGAAACTTGAGACCGTCTCACACACGTCTCTCTGATTCCTGCATTCCAAACTTGAAGACTGGCATCCTTCACCCAACGTGTCTGTGTTAGTATGTGGTGTAGGTCATATTTGTTTTTCTATGACATTCTGTTGATCAATCCACAGTTAGAATTAACAGTAGAATTCCCAGTATTTTTTCAGGAATTTCCGCCTTCATTACAACTGCTTTGACTGTTTTATTCCTGGAGAAACACAGTCTGATGGTAGATTTCACACATCCAGCGGGACTGCCTTCACATTGTTTCTGGTGCTAAGAATATGTCAGAGATCCGCTCAGCTGCCTGAAGACTAGCAGGCAAGCTCTGGCCTCTGTAAGGACCAGGTTAGGATAGGCTGGTCTCACCACATCCCTTTCCGCTGTTTAGTGTACTTTGGGCCACTCTGGCAGAGGTGCTAACTGCAGGGGACCTTCAGAAACACAGCATGTAGGTTGATCTTTCACTGCCCAAAACTCTTTAGACTTTGATTCACTTCTTCTGGGGTCCTTCCTGTATTCATTCTTTCTCTCTCTCTCTCTCTCCCTCTATCATTTTACAGTAAAAATTTTTTGTTGTGGTAGTAAAATACACATAACATAAAGTATACCATCTTAGCCGTTTAAGTGTACAGTTCAATAGTGTTAAGTACATTCACATTATTGGGTAACCAACCCCCATAACTCTTTTCATCTTACAAAACTGCAACTCTGTACCCATTAAACAACTCCCTACTCCCCCCTCCCTCCAGCCTCTGGGAACTCCCCTTCTACTCTGTCTCTGTGAATTTGAAATTTGTCCTTTTGTGACTGGCGTATCTCACTTAGCATAATGTCCTCGAGGTTCATCCATGTTTCAGTACCCTGTTCTGTCTTTCAGATCAACCAGTTCACATTTGGCAACTGGGTTCTTAGACAAAAAGTACTTTTTAAAAAGTACTTAGAGGGCTTCCCTGGCGGCACAGTGGTTGAGAGTCTGCCTGCCAATGCAGGGGACACGGGTTCGAGCCCTGGTCTGGGAGGATCCCACATGCCGTGGAGCAACTATGCCCGTGAGCCACAATTACTGAGCCTGCGCGTCTGGAGCCTGTGCTCCGCAACAAGAGAGGCCGCGATAGTGAGAGGCCCGCGCACCGCGATGAAGAGTGGCCCCTGCTTGCCTCAACTAGAGAAAGTCCTCGCACAGAAACGAAGACCCGACACAGCCATAAATAAATAAATAAATAAATTTTTAAAAAAAGTATAAAATAAAGCATTAAAAAAAAAAAAGTTTCCAAAAAAAAAAAAAAGTACTTAGAAAAGAAGTACTTTTCCTAATTTTCTTTTCTTAGACTCACAGCAAGTCCAGGCTGGTGAATACAGGTGTGGATCTTGCCAGAACCTCCCAGGGTCTTGGTTAGAGTTCATCCGGTTCTGACAATGATGACAGCTCATGGGTGTCACATGACAGATGACATCATTATGCCAAGAGCCACCTTAGGGCCGGACGACCTGTTGACCTACAGTGTCGCCTTGGGGGCTGGAAGAACTGCAGCTGAGCGTGTGAGGCCCAGGGAGAGACAGAGCTCTGAGTCTCTGGCAGATGCTGGTGGGGTGGAAGGGCACATCCCTTGGGATTTGCTGGCTCAGCTCTGGTCTTAATGATCGGCCGGATCAATGCTCTCAAATGCCAGTTGACAAACTGCCTTTTCTGGCAGGCCAGGCCCTCTTAACCTGTTGCTCGACTTCCTTTGCCACACGTGGGGTTGGCTTCTGGTGCTGAAGGTCATGAGCTTTTGTTAGAGCATTACTGAAGTGAGACATTGGTGGCGCCAGCGTTGTATTGTTTCTGCTAATATGAGCCCACGTGTCTGTCTTTCGCATCTGGTGAGCCTGATTGCTTTTTCTAGCCTGGGATTTTGCCTTGGAGAGATTCCTAGTGAAATACCGTCCACAGCCTTCTTCCATGGAGAAGGATAGCTAAGGGTTTGGTGCCGAAAGACTGGAAGAGAAAGCTGGACGATGAGAAATGAAACCGGGGCCATTGACGTGTGTCTCTGTGGTGCAGTGGGCTGGTCTTGGGCTGGTCACTCACCAGCCGTGTGATGACTTGGACAAGTCCCTCCATCTCCTCACCTGAAGAATGGAGAAAGTGGGTTCTGCCTTGCCCTCTCATGGGATCGGAGGATCCCACAGAAAAGTGTTGATCATTGTGCTCTGTACGTGGTAATTTGGCATCCTGTCTTCAGGCAATGTGAGCACCATTGTAAGGTGATTAAAACCCACCCTGGTAGGTTGAAGGGGGCCCTAGTGGCCACTTCCCATGGCAGTGACTATTTACAAGTTCACTGGCATTTTGGTGACTTGAGTGTGGAGAGTCCCCCATCCTCCTCTGCACAGGCCACCCACCCTCCCCTCCTTGATTTGCCACACAAATGAGTGGTTTCCAGGGTGGCCTGAGATACTCCCACAAAGATCTCAACCACTAGCTTCTCTGAATTACTATGGTTGTTATACATTTTTAAGTAACTTTATATACTTTTTAAAAGCTAACTTTGAGCTTTAAAGGTCAGTGAGCCAGGGATATCTCCAGATGGAGGAAAAAAATCAGTTTGCTGTCTCCCCAACCTGTAGCCACTAGGGCCATAACCGTTGGCCTTTCCACAAGCATTTCTAGTCTCTTTAGATAGCGTCACAGAGGTTATAGCTAGCTAAGTATGACAGTAAGCTCCTAGAGGCCATAAAATATGGCTTCTAATTTTTCTCTCCATGTCCAAGCACAGTTTTCAACAAGCTCTTAATAAATCCTTAACTCTCCTAACAGTTAGAAGATGTCATTTGGAGGGACCATCCCAAAGAACAGTGTAGAATATGGGGTCACTGAGCTCAAAAGCTTTGCAATTAGCATGGCAGGAATCGAGCCCACAGGTGAATGCATCAGTCACAACGGGTGCTACGTCAGAGCAGGTAGGTGGGCCAGTCCAGATCTGTCTCCACTGTGAGAGTGTAGATTACACCGGCAGCACAGCAGAACGACCAGAATAGCGATCAGTGACTTAGGTACATTAAAAGGATGTTGTAGAAATCTTGAAGTAGATTTCTATCATACAGAGAATTTTCCTTAGCTAAACCACTGGATTTACCCGTCCTCCGTTCCCCACGTTTACTCCATCCCTGGCGTCTACTCAGTTTTCAGCCAAATCAAGTTCAGAATAAAAAGGAGATTTGGAGGGAAGTGAGCTGGATATTCAGGCTCCTGCACTAATAGTCAATTATTGAATTCTCCAGAAGCGCCAACTCCTCTATAATGAAGTCCTCAGTTTTTAAATATCTTTAGAAATCAGGTGATTCAGTGTTGGCCACAGCCAGCTGGCTATTTCCTGCTTTCTTATAAAAATAAGATGGTAGAATCCCAGGAGCTGGCTGGGGTTGTTAAAAGATAATCTTAAGCATTTTAATGCACATTATTCTTCATGCAACTTTGAGCCTTAACAGCCTCAAATCGGAATAGGACAGGAATCACATAGAAGAGAACTCAGCTTGCTGCCATCATCCTGCAGCCCTGAGACCCCAGCCAGATCTCCTGTTGTCCTGTGCAACTCCTGGCCACTCAGAGGCCACAGCAGCCAGAGCTGAGAATCAGGGCTGCAGGAGAAGCCATAGCTGGGATGCATTATCCTCACTTACTCTGAGTGGAGTGGATCCGAACCAAAATAAAACAAAAGTTTTATCATTTACATCAAGGTTCATACTGTGTGTTTTCTAACACGTTTGACATTGCTTTTTTTTTTTTTTTTTTTTTTTTTTTTTTTTTTTTTTTTTTTTTTATACTGCAGGTTCTTATTAGGCATCAGTTTTATACACATCAGTGTATACATGTCAATCCCAATCGCCCAATTCAGCACACCACCATCCCCACCTCACCGCAGTTTTCCCCCCTTGGTGTCCGTATGTCCATTCTCTACATCTGTGTCTCAACTTCTGCCCTGCAAACTGGCTCATCTGTACCATTTTTCTAGGTTCCACATACATGCATTAATATACGATATTTGTTTTTCTCTTTCTGACTTACTTCACTCTGTATGACAGTCTCTAGATCCATCCACGTCTCAACAAATGACTCAATTTCGTTCCTTTTTATGGCTGAGTAATATTCCATTGTATATATGTACAACATCTTCTTTATCCATTCGTCTGTTGATGGGCATTTAGGTTGCTTCCATGACCTGGCTATTGTAAATAGTGCTGCAATGAACATTCGGGTGCATGTGTCTTTTTGAATTACGGTTTTCTCTGGGTATATGCCCAGTAGTGGGATTGCTGGGTCATATGGTAATTGTATTTTTAGTTTTTTAAGGAACCTCCATATTGTTCTCCATAGTGGCTGTATCAATTTACATTCCCACCAACAGTGCAAGAGGGTTCCCTTTTCTCCACACCCTCTCCAGCATTTGTTGTTTGTAGATTTTCTGATGATGCCCATTCTAACAGGAGTGAGGTGATACCTCATTGTAGTTTTGATTTGCATTTCTCTAATAATTAGTGATGTTGAGCATCTTTTCATGTGCTTCGTGGCCGTCTGTATGTCTTCTTTGGAGAAATGTCTATTTACGTCTTCTGCCCATTTTTGGATTGGGGTGTTTGTTTCTTTGATATTGAGCTGAATGAGCTGTTTATATATTTTGGAGATTAATCCTTTGTCCGTTGATTCATTTGCAAATATTTTCTCCCATTCTGAGGGTTGTCTTTTCGTCTTGTTTATGGTTTCCTTTGCTGTGCAAAAGCTTTGAAGTTTCATTAGGTCCCATTTGTTTATTTTTGTTTTTATTTCCATTACTCTAGGAGGTGGATCAAAAAAGATCTTGCTGTGATTTATGTCAAAGAGTGTTCTTCCTATGTTTTCCTCTAAGAGTTTTATAGTGTCCACTCTTATATTTAGGTCTCTAATCCATTTTGAGTTTATTTTTGTGTATGGTGTTAGGGAGTATTCTAATTTCATTCTTTTACATGTAGCTGTCCAGTTTTCCCAGCACCACTTATTGAAGAGACTGTCTTTTCTCCATTGTATATCTTTGCCTCCTTTGTCATAGATTAGTTGACCATAGGTGTGTGGGTTAATCTTTGGGCTTTCTATCTTGTTCCATTGATCTATGTTTCTGTTTTTGTGCCAGTACCATATTGTCTTGATTACTGTAGCTTTGTAGTATAGTCTGAAGTCAGGGAGTCTGATTCCTCCAGCTCCATTTTTTTGCCTCAAGACTGCTTTGGCTATTCGGGGTCTTTTCTGTCTCCATACAAATTTTAAGATGATTTGTTCTAGCTCCGTAAAAAATGCCATTGGTAGTTTGATAGGGATTGCATTGAATCTGTAGATTGCTTTGGGTAGTATACTCATTTTCACAATGTTGATTCTTCCAATCCAAGAACATGGTATATCTCTCCATCTGTTGGTATCATCTTTAATTTCTTTCATCAGTGTCTTATAGTTTTCTGCATACAGGTCTTTTGTCTCCCTAGGTAGGTTTATTCCTAGGTATTTTATTCTTTTTGTTGCAATGGTAAATGGGAGTGTTTCCATAATTTCTCTTTCAGATTTTTCATCATTAGTGTATAGGAATGCAAGAGATTTCTGTGCATTAATTTTGTAACCTGCAACTTTACCATATTAATTAATTAGCTCTAGCAGTTTTCTGGTGGCAGTTTTAGGATTCTCTATGTATAGTATCATGTCATCCGCAAACAGTGACAGTTTTACTTCTTCTTTTCCAATTTGTATTCCTTTTATTTCTTTTTCTTCTCTGATTGCCGTGGCTAGGACTTCCAGAACTATGTTGAATAATAGTGGTGAGAGTGGATTAACAGCTGATTTCTCAGCAGAAACTCTGCAAGCCAGAAGGGAGTGGCATGATATACTTAAAGTGATGAAAGGGAAGAACCTACAACCAAGATTACTCTACCCAGCAAGGATCTCATTTAGATTTGATGGAGAAATCAAAAGCTTTACAGACAAGCAAAAGCTAAGAGAATTCAGCACCACCAAACCAGCTCTACAACAAATGCTAAAGGAACTTCTCTAAGTGGGAAACACAAGAGAAGAAAAGGACCTACAAAAACAAACCCAAAACAATTAAGAAAATGGTCATAGGAACATACATATCGATAATTACCTTAAACGTGAATGGATTAAATGCCCCAACCAAAAGACATAGACTGGCTGAATGGATACAAAAACAAGACCCATATATATGCTGTCTACAAGAGACCCACTTCAGACCTAGGGACATTGCTTTGATGTATTTGTGTGCTGTAGCACTTTGCTTCCTCCTTCTCTACTCCTCACCAACCATGTAACATGTCCATGTCCCCATACCTGGTGTGCTATTTGTACCTCTGGGGACGAAATGTTGGTCAACAGAATGTGTCACTGGCATTTCTCCTTCTTGTTAACAGTATTGTTCCCCTGCATTGCTAGAGACTCTGATTGACTCTAGAAACATTCATTGGATAGTCCTTCAGATTTCTTATTCTGTGTGTGTGTGTGTGTGTGTGTGTGTGTGTGTGTGTGTGTGTGTCCGTGTTTGCCAAACTTACAAACTTATTATTTAGACCAACTTTTAAATTATTTTTAACATTGAAGGTGATAGATGATTCATTAACCGGTATCATTTGCCACATTCTATTTTGGAGAAAGTAATTTATACTGCCTCTTGGGCTGGCTGTAGTAACAATTTTGACTAAGTGCTTTCTAACATTAATCTAAACCAATCCTTGATTTAGAATCACCTCCTTTCTACTCCAAGACCGGCTTGGTTAAAAAGTTTTTCACTGGGTGTCTTAAAACAGTGAAAATGCTTGTCTATAAATGTAGTAAGGTGTCATTGTGATACATTAATCTTTCGTCTTTTCTTGCCTCTCCTGTTACAGGACCATGAGTGGTAACATATCTGCAAAATGTTTTATAGGATATGGAGTGCAACATTTTAAGCCAAGGAATTGAAAACGGGATACGAAACAAGAAGACAGGGGAGGGAGGGAGTCGATCAAGGTCATATCTGTATATTAAGAATTTGGTGGTAGAAAAGCCAAGAAAGGCAAGCTCGCATTTATAATGGGCAGGTGGCACTAGGAAGTAGTGGAAAACCTGCTGATCTCAGAAGACATGGATGGGAGTTCTTTGCCTCATAAAGTCATCAAATTATGAAGCAATTAGCGAAAGTTATAAGCTATGACGTTGAGCATCTGATGTGGCCATTTTGTTTACCTGCCAATGATTTCAGTGCCCAAGAGGGAGCAGGGTTAGGACAGTAACCTGAATACCCACATGGACGGGTTCTGCACGTTGAAATATGAAGCCCATTCATCATAAGACAAGCCTAACGGTTTGTTTTTTTTTTTTTAAAGAGAGATCATTTTTATAGCTACTTTATTTATTTATTTATTTTTTGGCTGTGTTGGGTCTTCGGTTCGTGTGAGGGCTTTCTCTAGTTGCGGCAAGTGGGGGCCACTCTTCATCGCGGTGCGGGGACCGCTCTTCATCGCGGTGCGCCGGCCTTTCACTATCGCGGCCCCTCCCGTTGCGGGGCACAGGCTCCAGACGCGCAGGCTCAGCAGTTGTGGCTCACGGGCCCAGCTGCTCCGTGGCATGTGGGATCTTCCCAGACCAGGGCTCGAACCCGTGTGCCCTGCATTAGCAGGCAGATTCTCAACCACTGCGCCACCAGGGAAGCCCTAACGGTTTTTAAAGATGCATTTTCAGAGGGTGTAAATAATGCATAATTGGGAAAGTGTGCTGAGGCCATTTTGAAGGATGCGTTTGGAGGAACGGTAGTTCTGAGTGCTGCTGAGTGAGTGTAGACAAGCTCGCCCTCACGCTGGTTTCTATTCTGTTTTAGCACATCAGGTCCACCCCTCTGGCCGGGCAGCACCTTCTTCAAGAGAAATGGAGCCCTTCTACAAGGTAGGTCTCTGGCGGCCCCCCCTCCCCCTCCCCCTCCCCCTCCCCCATCCCCACACTCCTCCTTCACTCCTGGTATCTGTCGGGAGAGTTCTGTCTGCTGCAGAGCGGGCACTCTGTGACTGCTGTGGGTTGGCTCTGTTTGTCCAGTTCTCTTTATTTCTTCCTACTGACGTCTCCTGGTTGATATGAATTGTTAGTCTGAAATAAGACGGCTTCTTTGGTCTGCTGTCACTGGTCAGATTCCAGAAGTGTTTGGCTTGCTTTGGTGAAATTGGAATTATGTGGCAGTTAGGATGCAACGATAGCATAAATTGGGCTGGTAAAATCAAACCCTATTACAGGTTTCCAGTGCTTGGGCTGTGAGGAATGTTGTGGGTGTTTTGGCACTTGGGTCATCGTGGAGATCCACTTGTTGCTTGCTCTGCCCTGACGTCCATGTGTGCCCGGAAGGGTGACTGTGGTTTGTTCTGAGGCTCAGAGTTCACACACCCTCCCTCGTCCCTGCCGGCATCATTTGCAGGGGGACATTCTTTCTGCTGTCCGGTCCATCCTCAGCTGCCTTGCGCGACTTCCTGTACTCAAGGAATTCAAACTGCCTTTCATCTCTACTTTTGCTGTCAAGTTTCTTTAAAAATGGCCAAAGTCGAAGAAGAACACATAGCTAAAAATAGCCATGAGATGCACGCTAACTACTTCGAGAAAGTACTTTGGGGAGATGTCTGCTCTGCGGATCAGCTGGAATTGGCTGGCCCCCGAGTGTCTTCCGACTTCCCCATTAGCCTCTCTTGATTGGGTAGGTGTCAGAGTGGCACAACTGGCCCAAAGCAGATGGATTTGGTTTTGCCAAGAGCTTTGGAACTGTACTGGGCTTAGGGTGTGGAGTTTCAGTGCATCTTGGTTGGTTTAGAGCTGTTACGCCTCTTTTCCCTAAAAGTTACACGCCCAGGGCCAGCCATGTGTGTGAAGGAGTAGAATATATATGTAGCTAAGAAAAGAGGCATTTATCTTCAGGTTTCCAGAGTAGCTCAAACAATTGTGAGAGATGTCATCACATTTGTGCTATTGTTTTCAAGGCCATACAATTGTATGCTGTCTTTTTAATAGCCTGTGAAATTGGGAACTTAAGAATTTCTTTGCATCTTTGCTTGGTCCAGGTGAAATTTAGGTAGGCAGGTCTGATTAATCCTAATTTTAATGACCATCATAAATATCCTAAATATTTAAGAAAAAAGAGAACTCCCTCCACTCTCAAAAATTAATACATAATTTAAAAAAAAATCTATTCTGTTCTCCCTTCAGAAAGTGTAAATGGAGACCGATTATGATGAGCCTTTGGGTTTTTTCAAGTGGATTTCAAAGTTATGTGCATCCTTATTTTTCCTCTAGATCTGTAGCAATGATATGAATATCATTCATGGTTGGATTATTTTCACAAAAGGGATTTTATTTACTTAGAGCATTTTCTTATAGGATTTTTATTCATTAAGTTCCACATGAGGGAAGATTTGCTCTAAGCATGTTAGTTTTGGGTTATTTCTGCAGGACAGAAGCATGAGGGAAAAATTGATAAGGTTTATGAAGTTGAGTGATTTCACCGTGAGATTCTGTCTCATGGGTGGTAGACTTTTTTTCTTTTCTACATAGGGTTAAACATTCTCCTAATTACTCTAGGCATTGAGAATTAAATTATTACAGATTTCAGATGCTCGTTGAATCCACATCCAATTCAATACATCCCATTTACTTTTTTTGTACATGTGAAAATCAGAAGTATCGTGGTGAGCATTCTGGAGTGTGGGTGGGGATTTGCTAATGGTTTTTTTCCTGTTGTGTTTCTTCATTTGCTGTATCTGTATAGAGCGTTCACGAGACACTTACATTGTAATAAGGTTTTTTAAACTCTGCGTGTTCTTCTGAATTAATATTTTTTACACTTTATTTTATTGATGTGTAGTTGATTTACAATGTTGTGTTAGTTTCTGCTATACAGCAAAGTGATTCACATATATATATATATAGATATATATATATATATATCTATATATATATATATCTTTTTTATATTCTTTTCCATTATAGTTTATCACAGGATATTGAATGTAGTTCCCTGTGCTATACAATAGGACCTTGTTGTATATCCATTCTATATATAATGGTTTGCCTCTGCTAATCCTAAACTCCCATTCCATCCCCTTCCCACCCCTCCTCCCCTTTGGCAACCACAGGTCTGTTCTCTATGTCTGTGAGTCTGCTTCTGTCTCATAGATAAGTTCATTTGTGTCATATTCTTGTGTTTCTCTGGCGGGCAGTACTGGCTCATCAAGAAGTTGCTGATGCCCACGAACAAAAGTTTTACAGTAAAGATACGGGCATAGAAAGAAGGGAGCTGCCCAGTCATGGCAGAGGAAGGTTTAGTTTAGAATCAAGTAGAAGAAAATGTAGCTGATTTATGCTCACTTTCTCATCTTTATACTTTATATTTTCAATATATGTCCACATTTTTTCTTTATGTCTAAAGCAAGCAGGAGGATGTTTTTCTAGATAATCAGACTAGGAAAGAACTCTGTTACTAGGTTCCAGCCACAAGGATTGGGATTGCAGGCCAGGAGGATCCCCTAAAAAACCCAGTTCCTAGAAGCAGGGTAGTAGGTGAAGCTTGGTCACACAGGGTGACACAGGGACCCAGCAGCCGGCCAGTAAAGCCCAGCTGTGACCGTGGGCCCTGACCACAACCAGAATTGGCGAAACCGGACTGCACGGGGCCGGGGAGAACCTGCTCTGTGAAGTCACCCTACGGGTTGAGACTAAAAGAATCCAAAAGCAGCAAAATGAGCAGATGTGCCCCATTGCTTCGAGGACAGAGCCTTGTTTTTGACAGGAGGGAGGGAACATGGGCCTGTCACTTCTTGGGAGAGTTGACACTTGTACAAGGCCTTAAAAAGTAAATAGATGGGGGTGGTGCCAGGAGGGAAACGCCCAGAGCACAGGGGCACGAGAGGACCACAGGTAGAGAGAGCGATGGGGGCTCTATGGGGTGGATGCAGAAATGAGGGCTTTGCGGGCACTTTGCAATAATGACATCATCATGCACTCCAAGATGTTTTTCAGAAGAAAGCTGAGATTTCCAAAGAGGAAGTAATGGAAGGTAAAACCTGAAATCAGTGGAACAGAATGACCTAATTGGTACAGTGGGGAACCGATGTGTATTGTCTAATAGTTGTTTGGTTTATAAGCTGTTGAGCAGAGAGGTAGTACAGTTCTTTTTTTCCAGCATAAAAGCAATTGCAAGAATTAACTGGAAGCGCTCGAGGTCCTGTTGAGGGCGGCCTCTGTGTTTCGGTTCTCGCAGATTCACTGGCAAGAGGGCCTGCTGAATCATCTTGCAGTTTTGAGGATAATGGGGTAAGATTCGGTTTGGATTACACCAGGCATGCGTACTTAACATAATTGGTCATTTCATCAATTCACAGTATTTATTTTAAATGCCATTTAGGCTGCTAGAGACATTTTAGTATGTTAGCAGTTTCAGTGGGTAGAGAGCACTTCAGATCTTGTACAATAGTAACCTAGCTGATTGCCAGAAGGGGACAAACCCTTTGTTAAAAGGGGACCCAGGATGGGGCCCAACAGATAAGTGTGGCTTATTCAGAGCCCTCAGGAGTGGCCAGCTGACAGGTGTCCCCAACTGTCCCCTCTGCCTGTCTCTGTGTGTCTTGGTGACAATCTCTGTGTGTGAAATACATTTTTTTAACCATCTTTTTTTTTTTTTAATTTTTACTAGAGTATAGTTGATTTACAATGTCGTGTAAGTTTCAGGTGTACAGCAAAGTGAATCAGTTATACATCTACACATAGCCACTCTTTTGTAGATTCTTTTCCCATATAGGCCATTACAGAGTATTGAGTAGAGTGTCCTTGTGAAGTACATTTTTAAATTTCTTAGGTTATAATATCTCTTATTTTCTTAATTAAAAGAGTAAACTATTGTATGTTTTCTTCCAAACTCCCTGGCCCCGAACTCCCCCCTCTCCTTCTGCCACATAGATACACATATTCCCTTCACCCATCAAACTTAAAATTAGGTTACTTTATTTAAACATCACCCTTGAATGAATTATTTTAATGAGTCAGTGATTCCTAATTAAAGACATTCCTCACCTCTGGTCTGACCCTTCAGGGTCTGCCCCCTGGAGGGTGCATCCCACAGCTACACATGGCATCGCTGCTCTGGCTCACATCATTTCTTCTACTAAGAGTTGCTACGAGGTGCCGCCCATCCGATCCTCCATGTCTGCCCCGCTTTGGCCTTCATAGGCTTTATAGGCCTCCGAGCTCCCCACGGAGTTTTGTTCAGAGAGAAGCTGCTGCCTTTACAGCTCTGAGCCAGCTGACCGTCTGGGCCTACACACACTGCCCCACCTGCAAGCATTTCATTAGTCTCTGTCTCTGTGTGTCAGGCACTGGATTAGGCTGGAACTCCCCTGGGAGGCCCAGGGCCTGCCCCCTCCACCACTGACCGCCCATCCTGGGGTCAGACCACACGTCCCAACCCTTCTTGCAAAGCAGCTCAGGCCCTGATGCCACCACAGGTCATGCAGACCTGTCTAGGTACCAACCCCCTGCCAGCCTTCCGGGCCCTCCCTCCGGTTTTCTCCTCTCTATCCCTCCTGTATGGGGCCACTAATTATTATTAACTCTATTCCCATAGGATGCAGGGGTGGAATTAAAATAAATTCCCTAACATGCATAGCAGATGCTTATTTCTTTTCACTTCTGACAGCCCCCTGGATGAGCTAATGAAATGGAAAGAAGACCTTCCAGGCCTTTTCAGTGCACAGAGCAGGACTGAGCTGCCGCAGGCCCGAGAGCAGATAGGGGAAAGGAAACCAGCTCTTCTGCTGTCAGATGCACGTTGTCCCCATGAGCGCACAGATGTGCTTGCCACTGGTGTGAAACGTGCAGGAAGTTGATTATGCCCAGTAGATGACCTGCTTTGGGGAATGCCAGCTTCCCAAGTTCTAGGCCGGCTTCATGCGCTTATTTTCCTGGGAGTCCTATTATGTATTGCCCGCTCTCCACAACCCTTACGCCTTACCCTCTCCCATAGCTCCGCAGTGGGTTTTTTCTGGTAAAATGTATGCAGTACCTCCCTTTGGTTGTGTTTGGGGCTGTGAAAGTCTCAGCAGCAAGTAGCCAGTACATCAGAAACAAGCTCCTGTGGAAAGGAGCCCTGGATTACCAGTGAGGGGACCTGGCTGTGGTCCCAACTCTACCACTTGGTAAACTCTGACCTTGGGCAAAACTCAGGCACCCCTAGGGTTTCATGTTCTTGCCTGTGAATTAAGGAGCGGACCTCAGGAGTGGCAGGGGTTTCCTGCGGATTACAGCTCTGAGCCATACTCGCAACTTCCCTAGAGGGGGTCAAGGGCTTTCCTGGCGGTCCAGTGGTTAAGACTCCGTGCTTCCACTGCAGGGTGCACAGGTTTGATCCTTGGTCGGGGAAGATCCTGCATGCTGCGTGGTGCGACCAAAAAAAAAAAAAAAGACAAGAAAAAATGAAATATAGTAAAGTGGGTCAAAATGGTTTCGAGGCGTAGCTCAGCGGGAGGAGTGCTACCTTCAGCCAGCAGTGTCCGCGGATGGCCCAAGGAGAGGAAACAGGGTGGTGGCTGGCTGGCTACATCTTGATCCTTGAACAAACCCTTTCTCAGACCCTTTCTCATGGATCGTAGGAAGGCAACATACTACAGATTTGGACAACCTGGAAAGGACCCATCTTGGCCTCGTGGGCACCTGGCTTAACCCTCTCTGTGGGGATAATAATAAACATGCTTGCCGTATGGGGTTCTTATAGGACTCAATGAATTCATATCAGTAAAGCCCTGAGAACAGGCTGAATTCCCATAGTTATTATATCATTGTACAAAACTATGAATCTTAGGAAAACAGGGCTAGCATCCTCTGAATGTGGTGTCCCTGTGCTGTTTCTCTTCTCTGCTAAAATTTCCCTTGTCCATTTGTTGGGGCTAGTGATTCTCAGAACAGGGCAAAAGATGGGATACCCCAGATCCTATTGGATTTATATGTGGATCTGAAAGACAACTTGTTCAACTCTTTATATCAGATTCCTTTCAAATAGGACTGCTTCCGTGTGAGGTCCCCCAGCTCACAAAGACTGAGTTATACCCCTTGCTGTACAGTTGTACATACCCAGCAGGTGCATAGATGACCACGCAAAAAAGCACGGATTCAGCACCACATCAGCCCAGGTTTAAATCCCTCTCTCTTTGGGCACCCAGTTGTTTGACCTTGGGCCTCAGTTTCAAGTGTCTGTAAAATGGGGCTACGAGTTGTGCTCCCCAGAATCTTTGCAGAGATTAAAGGAAGGTGTGAACGTGGAAACATTTGTCCAGTCCAGTGCCTGGCCTGGCACCTCACAAACACTTAATAAAGAGTGAAGTTAACCTTTGACTCTGTTTCGTGCCCAAGGTTTTTGATCGTTAATCCTGGCCTGGCGTATTCAGGGTGAAAGGTTCCAAAATTCCTTAAAGGAGCGGTCTCCCAGAAGCCTCTCCTTTGCATGATGTCCACTCACACTGCCAGCCTCGCCAGTGTTTCCTGTCTGATAGAACCAGGGTGTCTGCATGGCCTGGGTCTCTGGTCCAGACGCTTCCTTCTTTCTCTCCATCAAGACACAGATTGAAGGTTTTGTTCGGGTTTACCCTGCCCCTCCCCTACACATTGCTTTCCCATTTGGTTGCAGCCTCTGGGCTCTTTGGCTTCTTTCATCTAACCTGCTCCACAAGCTGACTCTTTTGTCCATTTTGCAAAGAGGGCATCCACCTAATGCATAATCTCTTGATTCTTGCCCCCAGGCATACCCATTTCAAAAAAAAAAAAAAAAAATGACAGTAATAACAGAAAGGGAACAAAAAAACCTCTCTACATTTTCCCCCTAGTGCTAATTGCCTTCTGTCTTTGTTTGGCCTGCAGAAGCCCTTTGGTTTTTTGGAGGAGCCCTTATCTCTTGGCCTGTTTGTCTTATTGTTCTGCCCTGAATTATTTGTAAAGATATTTATGTAATACAATAATAAAGTCACCTGGCTATTTTTGTTTACTATCAAGTGAAGTTAAAGGGCTGCTGCTCTGTTCTTCTCATCACTCAAGTTCTGTGTGGTCACTGAGAACATGCTCCTAAGTTAGTTAAAAACTGTAAGGAAATGCAGTTTTGTTTTATTTTTACCCCCGTCTTTTTTTTTTATTGAAGTATAGCTGTTGTACAATATTATATGTTACAAGTGTACAGTATAGTGATTCACAATATTTAAAGCTTATACTCCGTTTATAGTTATTATAAAGCACTGGCTGTATTCCCTGTGCTATACAGTATATTCTTGTAGTTTATTTTGTACCTAATAGTTTATACCTCTTAATCCCCTCCCTCCTTTCCTCTCCCCACTGGTAACCATTGGTTTGTTCTCTACATCTGAGTCTGCTTCTTTTTTGTTATAGTCACTAGCTGGTTGTATTTTTCAGATTTCACATGTAATACCATACAGTATTTGTCTTTGTCTGACTCAGGAAATGAAATTCTAAAAGGAGCCTTTGATAGAATTCTGACCTTCACTGTCTTTTTTTTTTTTCCTTAATTTATTATTATTTATTTATTTATTTTTCGCTGTGTTGGGTCTTTGTTGCTGCATGCAGGCTTCCTCTAGTTGTGGCGAGCGGGGGCTACTCTTGGTTGCGGTGTGCGGGCTTCTCATCACGATGGCTTCTCTTGTTGCGGAGCACGGGCTCTAGGTGCGCGGGCTTCAGTAGCTGTGGCCTGTGGGCTTCAGGAGTTGTGGCTCACGGGCTCTAGAGTGCAGGCCCAGTAGTTGTGATGCACGGGCTTAGTTGCTCTGCAGCATGTGGGATCTTCCTGGACCAGGGCTCAAACCCATGTCCCCTGCATTGGCAGGCAGATTCTTAACCACTGTGCCACCAGGAAAGTCCTTCACTGTCTCTTGGGAATCCAGATTTGCCCCAACTTCCCAGTGTCTGCAGCCTGGCATGGACACTGAGAAAGCCTCAGCCAGATAGCCTGTGTTTTCCTATCTGACTTTAATTTCAGCCAGTCTCTGTACCATTGTCCATAGAAACCCTGTTCATGAAAGTCCAGTGTTGTACTCGGCCCTATAGACAGAAATAGGGAGGCCAGAAGGAGCTGCCAGCTTTACCAGGGACCTGGCATTGAGAGCTTCCTCTGGGCCAGGCCCCTGCCGGGTGGGTGGGTATAAGCTGGTTCTGCTGTTTCCAGAGGAAGGTGGAAACTGGGGCAGGAGTTTAGGAGATTGGAGGGCAGGGCCCGAGAGGGAGTTTTAGAAGTTGTCAATCCAGAAATGACCGTGGAAGTTACGAGCATAGATGAGATTTTCAGGAGGTTATAGAATGAAAAAGAGGGGAAAGCTCCATCTTGAAGACCTAGATTTGTGATAGAAAGAGGAGTGCAGCTGGCAGCAAGCAACCATGACATCAAAGAAGCCGCTTAGTCAGAAACTGGAGGAAATCACTGAAATGAAGGGAAAGAGTTTCAGAGACGGGGGACTGGGCAAGAGCAGCCACTCTGCAGAGAAGCCAGTGCGGGCGTCGGGGGGATGGATGGGGCTGAAGAAAAGCCACCTGTGGGCTCTGATGATTAAAGTGGCACTAGGGCCTTTGGGGCACGACTGCTAATCTTCTGTCTCTATGGACCTGCCTATTCTGGACGTTTCACATAAATGGAATCAGACAGTAAGTGACCTTTTGTGTCTGGCTGTATATAGTCTTTACACTATTCCTATATTAGCTTTATGCCTTAGGTATTATTACTCCCGTTTTGCAGATGGGAAAAATAAGGCCTGGAGCAATTGTGCTGCTCAAGGTCACAGAGCCAGGATCAGAAACCTGGGCTCACACTCATCTTTGGCTCAAAATGGCATCAATATTTCTAAACAGCTCTGCACTTTAGGTGTTTAGACAGACAGCCTGCTGTGTTTTGCAGACTGGGGCTGGGGAGAATCCAGTTATAATGCTTAAAAGCAATTTATAACGATGAGACAAAAAGATAGAAATGAATGCTTGTCTTCTTTTGTTTGAGTAGTTAAGGGGCTTCCTTTCTTCTTTTGTCCCCTCACATGACTCTTGCAAACAGCTAACTTTAAGATATTTTAAAGACTGAGGAAAGAGAGAAAGGGAAATCCTGAAATTAGTCATTCAAAGATTAATGCAATGAGAGGGTGCACTTCTTATCAGAATGAATATTTTATTTGAGTGTATCTGAATTTTATACTAGGAAATAGAGAGATAAAGATAGTTTTACACGGGTTACAATTCAGTGACAGGAATATTTCCTTATAGTTTAATCTTTGGAGCCTTTAAAAATGTTTTCCTTGTCTATTAAATTGTATCGTATAGATGATAAAAAGATTAGAGAACTTTGGATCGTATTGTACTGCAGAACCTGCTTTTATCAAAGTGCTCAATCTTAAAATACAACTGAAAAAGTCAGCCCCCTTGAAGTCCTGTTTAACCGTGCGTGGATGGAAGTTTAGAAATATTTCAATACAATTGCCAAGAGGCTTACAATGAAGAAGAATTTTTTAGAATAGGCTAAGGGAAATGTTCACATCACGGTTTCAGAAGTGAACTTAAAAGCATCCACCTGTAAACTGCAAGAGGTCAAGTTTGTGTTCTTGTTTGGTTCCCTTGACGACCAAAAGGTGTGGCTGAGAACCCCTGGGTAGTACTGGCTGCGCTGCGTGTGATAGGTCAGGAGTGTATGCCTGTGTGTGTGTGTGTGTGTGTGTGTGTGTGTGTGTGTGTGTGTGTGTGCGTGTGTGTAGATGTGACTCCCCTGCCACCCCCCTGCCCCTCTTCCTCTAGTGTTTCCATCCCACAAAAGATGGTATGAGGATAAAAGACCTCAGTTTTCAATTCAGGCCCACCTGGATCCATTCCCTGCCTTACTGCCTAATTGCTTTCTGACTTTGGGAAAGTTACGTAAACTTCTTTGAACTGCTGTAAAATGCAAAAATACCAGTCTTGCAAGATGAATATAATTATATGTAAAGATTAGATGACGATCTGCGTATTGTCCCTGGCACTTAGTAGGTGCTCCGAGTGTAGCTGCCATGACCACTGCTTCCCCTCCAGGGGAGGCAGCATGATGGGAGAGAAGAGTATGGATCTTGGAGCTGGCCAGTCTTGGCTGCAAAGGCCAACCTCTGCCGTCCACCAGCTGCGTGATTTCAAGCAGCTTATCCGATTGTTCAAGCCTTTCCAGCCAGTAAAGCAGATAGTAGTGCTTCATGGGATTTTGTGAGAATTAGAATAGTGTGTGTACAGGGCTAGCACAGTGCCTGGTGATTACTGTGTTCAGTGAATAGAATTCATTATGTTTATGATAGCATTTCTGCGATTTCCTGAGGTTTTCAATTCCTCCCACCCCCAGACAACAACATAAAAAAAAAAAAAAATCCTTGCCCAGTTGAACTGATGTTACATCTTCAGGAATGTTTAAGACTGTTTTCAGCCTCTCTGAAGCTCCTGCTACATGAAGGCAAATGTCCACAAGATATGCACAGGAGGAGGAGAACTTGAGCCCTCACCAGCTGTTCTCACGGACGCTTTTGAGTGACTAAGATCTTGCAGAAATGTGACACAGAAGAAGAAGTTTCCTTGGGGATGGGTTGGAATAGTTTGTGATCTGTATTCCTGTTTCTTCCTCTTAGTGTCTTGATGGTGCCAGAATACGAACTATTTGCAAAGATTCGTTTCAAAGATGGGAGGGGGCTTCCCTGGTGGCGCAGTGGTTGGGAGTCTGCCTGCTGGTGCGGGGGACACGGGTTCGAGCCCTGATCTGGGAGGATCCCGTATGCCGCGGAGCAACTGGGCCCGTGAGCCACAATTACTGAGCCTGCGCGTCTGGAGCCTGTGCTCCGCAATAAGAGAGGCCGCGATAGTGAGAGGCCCGCGCACCGCGATGAAGAGTGGCCCCCGCTTGCCACAACTAGAGAAAGCCCTCACAGAAAAGAAGACCCATACAGTCAAAAATAAATAAATAAATAATTAAAAAAAAAAAAAAGATGGGAGGGAGGGAGAGGGAGAGAAAGAAGGAAAGACATACTTGCAGTGATAAAGAACTATAGAACTTTGTTTAAAGGATCTTCTTGAACTTGTCCCCTGCTTCACGGTCACTGTAGCGCACATGGTTGGCCCCTCTTTGGGCTGTGATTTTTTTTTTTATGCGGCATGCTCAGGATGATCGCATTCTGCTTATTGGATACGCCTTGCAGGGAGGTGTTAGAACCACAGGTCTGTGCCTGATGACACCTGCCAGTAGGGCTACTGTAACCCAGTGTCTTGGCTATGGAGTCATTTCCTACACGTTGGACAAGATTCTGAGGACATTGTGACAAGAGACAAAAAGCCTGTGACATATAGAAAGGCCAGTTCTGCATTTATCATTTGTGTGTACCATATTTCTCAGACTTTGAGAGACTTCATTTTTTAAGTTTTGCCATGGTTGGGAAATGAAACATTATGAATGAAGTTTTCACTTTTAAACTTTTGCAGCTGTTGTAGGCCCTGATTGGGGTGCTCACAGGGACGGCATGGGTACCAATAGCCATATCAGGGCATGAGTGGCATCTTTTTTCTCTTGTGGGGCCCACTGTTCGCTCCCCCAACATGATATTGCAACATAATATTACAAATGAGAGGTGCCAACTTTTTACAGGAGCTCCCTGGCCTCTGCGATTGGTTGAGAGATAGGCACATGACCCAGCCCAGGCCAGAGTTCTACCCTGGTCTTTCTTCTGTTGGGTATGGGAGCTCTAAAGGATGTGCTGTCATCACAAGGCCTTCCATGTATCAATAGAACTGACCAGTGTACAAGAAATGGCACCAGCGCAAAGAAGCAGAGACAAGGGACCACTCTACTACTGTCCTTCCTGTGGTTCGATTAGATGAGCTCATAAATTCTCCTTTTTACTTAACCCAGCTTGACGTGGGTGTTTTTGTCTGTGTATGTATGTGTACATCCAAGAGTCCTGACTAATAAAGAATCTCTAAGTGAATAGCATCCATTCAGCTAAATATATATCACTGATGATTTCTGTGTGTCAGTGAAATTCCAACCTCCCCATTGTCCTAGGATGCCCACTTAGTGGTTTGGCTGTCATTTGAAAGAAGATGAGCTTGGAGAGCTTTCCAGAGATGGTGAGTTGAGTTAAACAGACAAAGTCGGATCATGGTAATAATAATACCTATTCTCTCTGTTCCCCCAACTCAGCTTTGCCTTTGGTGGGAATAGGCTCGGAGAGGGTCAGATTGAATTTACAGAGGGGCTGCCTGCAGCCTCTTGGGCTACAAACTTTGACTCTAGCGTTTTCCCAGTGTACCCAGAAGAAGTTACGAGCAGCACTGTAATGAGACCAGCTTGCATCACGTGACCATCTGGAACCAGTACCGTAATCAGAGGAATGGGAGGCGCCGGTTGGTTTACACGGGGGGTGGAAGCGTCACTTGGAAGCACATGGACGGATGGGGAGATGGAAGGGTCTCCAGATTGCAAGTCAGGGTCAGTTCCCAAAGAGGGGGAAAGGAACTGTCCGTGACAACAGCACAACCATTGAAAAAAACCAGGCAATGGACAAGAAAATGTTAGGTTACATATGCGAGTATTCGTGGCCATCAAGTGGGAGGTCGAAGGCTGAGTGCACATCTTCCCCTCTGAGACTCTTCTTTGCCCAAGAAGGGCCATCATCCATGAGGGTACAGGTGCCAAGGTCTCAGGGCATATGGTGGTGTCGGGCAAGCTAAGTAATTTCCCAGAGGCCCAGGATCTTAGGCAATGATGACATTCACCTTCCCTGGCAAAGTGGGGGTCGGTGAAATGCATTACCTTAACCAGACTTGCCTCATTGGTGACAAAGGACAGACAGAAGATGGGATACAGCTTCCCTTTGTTGAGGATTAACCTTAAGCAACCAACCTCGGGATGTTTGAGAAGTTCTCTCAGCAGCCAGAGTTGATCCCCAGGATCCTCACTTCAGAATACAGGATGCTTGGGCAGTTAATGTATTAATCAGCTAGGGCGGCCACAACAAAATACCTCAGACCGAGGGGCTTCTGCAACACAGATTCATTTTCTCACCGTTCTGGAGGCTGGGAGTCGGCAGGCTTGATTTTTCCCGGGCCTCTCCCTGGCTTGCAGGTGGCCACCCTCTCTCTGTGTCCTCACATGGCCTCTCCTTTGTACGTGTGCTTCCTCTGGTCTCTCCCTCTTCTTAGAAGGACACCAGTCCTATCGGATTAGGGCCCTGTTAGGGTCCTGTTGCATTAGAGCCTCACTCTTACTTCTCGTTTAATCTTAATTACCTCTTTAAAGGCTCTGTATCCAAATTCAGTCATATTGGGGGTTAGAGTTTCAACATATGAATTTGGAGAGGGGGACACAATTCAGCCCATAATAGTGAATTACATGCATACATTTCACGAACATTCCTTAATTTCCTACAATTTGCCAGGTACCCTAGCTGTGACATCGCAGTCTAGCTGGGAGACAGAATCACTAAGAAGCCTGGGTGGTTTGTGCCACTGTAGAAGGGCTCAGATTCTGTGGGGAGGAAGTCAGGAGTCAGGGAACACTTCGCTGAGGGGTGCTGCTTGTGTAGGGCAAGGCTCTTGGCCCTGCAGCTCCTAAATCTGCCCATATGGACTCCTTGACACGGTTAACTGTGCCCTTCTCCATCACAGTGTCGCTCCGGGCCTCAGTACCAAAGATGCGTCATATTACATCAATGGCAGAAACGCTCACTTAGCCAAGCTTACAAAGTCATGATACCCACCCCAAAGGAACAGGTCATTAACAAGTGCACAGACAGTCATATGTGACGTACGTGCCTTCGAAAGCAGTGGCGAGATACGATGATCCAGGATGGAGATGGGAAAGTCACCATGTCCGTTTCAGGTAGCTTCCCTAATTCCTTGCAGGAAAGAAGATGGGGAGATGAAAGAAAAGTGTTCCGGGCAGAATTGTGGGGAGATTCTGAGAAAGGTAGTAGAAGATCGGTTTGACTCTGAAGAGAAGGGAGTGGCTAGGTAGTGGTGTTATAGTTTTCATGGACTTTCAAAAGCTATTCACGTTTATAAAAATGCACTGCTCTTACACACTCATCCTCTGAATCAAAATTTCAGTATATTCGACAAAACCTTGTACACAGAGCTACAGAACTTTTTGCACATCTAATTCCTCTACTTGTTCAGAAGCTTCTTAGAACCTTGAAATAGATCCCCTGCCTGAGGGCCAGTTCCTCTCTTGTTTTTCAAATGAGGAACTTTTCTGATCACCTTGACCTCTTCCCTCAGTTAACGTGTCTTCCCAGAAAGTACATAGATTATTCTGCTGCCTTAGGTCATTGTGCCTAATTTGGGTTTTTCCTCTTCCTTTTTTTTTTTTTTTTTTTTTTTTGTGGAGGAGTGTAAAGATGATGCAGAATGTATCTAAAAGTTGTGGGATGATGTGGTTGAAGTGATTAAATTCTTCCTGTTAAAACAACTATTTTTCATTTTGGCAACATACCAAACCTAAAAAGAACAACCAATTTACTTTAAAAAAAAAAAAAAAAAAAGACAGTTAAGACAAAGGATACTAAGCCAAGGAGAGGCAATACAGGTAATGCATTTGGAGGTCTAGGTCCAGGCCAACTCTCAGAGCTGCCTCTGTTTTCAGCCTCTGTTCTCACCGCTGCTCTCCCCCTCCCTTCCCTCAAAGATGAAGCCCACCTGCTTCCCTCAAGTCTTACCTCAGCCACCCCTCCCGCTACCCAGGGCAGAGAAGCCCATCTATTTATGGTCGCCCCCTATTTCCATCTCATATGCTGTTTTCTTCTGATTTTTATTTTTATTAGGCAAACAATCCATACTCGTGAAAACAATTATAAAATGGAAGGTTGTGGGGTGGTTTAGCAGCTTCTTCACAGCCAGCTCTGTGATTTTAGTGAGGATTTAAGGCCCAGTTTAGTTTCACATGTACAGCTTTTGGGCTGTCCCTTTCGTGGTTCAATTGTAAGCAACGTCTCCCATCACAGATTAGGGGGTAAAGATTTAGAAGGAACTAATATGTAACCTCTCAGTAAATCAGTTGATAAGACTTAGGAAGTCATTTTAACTTATATTATTAACCTCACACTTTGAAGTTGTCTAAATTGGCTGAAAATAAGTATTCTTGGTGCCTTATTCGTTTATCCTTGTGGAATCCCAGGAGCTGGCTGGGGTTGTTAAAAGATAATCTTAAGCATTTTAATGCACATTATTCTTCATGCAACTTTGAGCCTTAACAGCCTCAAATCGGAATAGGACAGGAATCACATAGAAGAGAACTCAGCTTGCTGCCATCATCCTGCAGCCCTGAGACCCCAGCCAGATCTCCTGTTGTCCTGTGCAACTCCTGGCCACTCAGAGGCCACAGCAGCCAGAGCTGAGAATCAGGACTGCAGGAGAAGCCATAGCTGGGATGCATTATCCTCACTTACTCTGAGTGGAGTGGATCCGAACCAAAATAAAACAAAAGTTTTATCATTTACATCAAGGTTCATACTGTGTGTTTTCTAACACGTTTGACATTGCTTTGATGTATTTGTGTGCTGTAGCACTTTGCTTCCTCCTTCTCTACTCCTCACCAACCATGTAACATGTCCATGTCCCCATACCTGGTGTGCTATTTGTACCTCTGGGGACGAAATGTTGGTCAACAGAATGTGTCACTGGCATTTCTCCTTCTTGTTAACAGTATTGTTCCCCTGCATTACTAGAGACCCTGATTGACTCTAGAAACATTCATTGGATAGTCCTTCAGATTTCTTATTCTGTGTGTGTGTGTGTGTGTGTGTGTGTGTGTGTGTCCGTGTTTGCCAAACTTACAAACTTATTATTTAGACCAACTTTTAAATTATTTTTAACATTGAAGGTGATAGATGATGCATTAACCGGTATCATTTGCCACATTCTATTTTGGAGAAAGTAATTTATACTGCCTCTTGGGCTGGCTGTAGTAACAATTTTGACTAAGTGCTTTCTAACATTAATCTAAACCAATCCTTGATTTAGAATCACCTCCTTTCTACTCCAAGACCGGCTTGGTTAAAAAGTTTTTCACTGGGTGTCTTAAAACAGTGAAAATGCTTGTCTATAAATGTAGTAAGGTGTCACTGTGATACATTAATCTTTCGTCTTTTCTTGCCTCTCCTGTTACAGGACCATGAGTGGTAACATATCTGCAAAATGTTTTATAGGATATGGAGTGCAACATTTTAAGCCAAGGAATTGAAAACGGGATACGAAACAAGAAGACAGGGGAGGGAGGGAGTCGATCAAGGTCATATCTGTATATTAAGAATTTGGTGGTAGAAAAGCCAAGAAAGGCAAGCTCGCATTTATAATGGGCAGGTGGCACTAGGAAGTAGTGGAAAACCTGCTGATCTCAGAAGACATGGATGGGAGTTCTTTGCCTCATAAAGTCATCAAATTATGAAGCAATTAGCGAAAGTTATAAGCTATGACGTTGAGCATCTGATGTGGCCATTTTGTTTACCTGCCAATGATTTCAGTGCCCAAGAGGGAGCAGGGTTAGGACAGTAACCTGAATACCCACATGGACGGGTTCTGCACGTTGAAATATGAAGCCCATTCATCATAAGACAAGCCTAACGGTTTGTTTTTTTTTTTTAAAAGAGAGATCATTTTTATAGCTACTTTATTTATTTATTTTTTGGCTGTGTTGGGTCTTCGGTTCGTGTGAGGGCTTTCTCTAGTTGCGGCAAGTGGGGGCCACTCTTCATCGCGGTGCGGGGACCGCTCTTCATCGCGGTGCGCCGGCCTTTCACTATCGCGGCCCCTCCCGTTGCGGGGCACAGGCTCCAGACGCGCAGGCTCAGCAGTTGTGGCTCACGGGCCCAGCTGCTCCGTGGCATGTGGGATCTTCCCAGACCAGGGCTCGAACCCGTGTCCCCTGCATTAGCAGGCAGATTCTCAACCACTGCGCCACCAGGGAAGCCCTAACGGTTTTTAAAGATGCATTTTCAGAGGGTGTAAATAATGCATAATTGGGAAAGTGTGCTGAGGCCATTTTGAAGGATGCGTTTGGAGGAACGGTAGTTCTGAGTGCTGCTGAGTGAGTGTAGACAAGCTCGCCCTCACGCTGGTTTCTATTCTGTTTTAGCACATCAGGTCCACCCCTCTGGCCGGGCAGCACCTTCTTCAAGAGAAATGGAGCCCTTCTACAAGGTAGGTCTCTGGCGGCCCCCCCTCCCCCTCCCCCTCCCCCTCCCCCATCCCCACACTCCTCCTTCACTCCTGGTATCTGTCGGGAGAGTTCTGTCTGCTGCAGAGCGGGCACTCTGTGACTGCTGTGGGTTGGCTCTGTTTGTCCAGTTCTCTTTATTTCTTCCTACTGACGTCTCCTGGTTGATATGAATTGTTAGTCTGAAATAAGACGGCTTCTTTGGTCTGCTGTCACTGGTCAGATTCCAGAAGTGTTTGGCTTGCTTTGGTGAAATTGGAATTATGTGGCAGTTAGGATGCAACGATAGCATAAATTGGGCTGGTAAAATCAAACCCTATTACAGGTTTCCAGTGCTTGGGCTGTGAGGAATGTTGTGGGTGTTTTGGCACTTGGGTCATCGTGGAGATCCACTTGTTGCTTGCTCTGCCCTGACGTCCATGTGTGCCCGGAAGGGTGACTGTGGTTTGTTCTGAGGCTCAGAGTTCACACACCCTCCCTCGTCCCTGCCGGCATCATTTGCAGGGGGACATTCTTTCTGCTGTCCGGTCCATCCTCAGCTGCCTTGCGCGACTTCCTGTACTCAAGGAATTCAAACTGCCTTTCATCTCTACTTTTGCTGTCAAGTTTCTTTAAAAATGGCCAAAGTCGAAGAAGAACACATAGCTAAAAATAGCCATGAGATGCACGCTAACTACTTCGAGAAAGTACTTTGGGGAGATGTCTGCTCTGCGGATCAGCTGGAATTGGCTGGCCCCTGAGTGTCTTCCGACTTCCCCATTAGCCTCTCTTGATTGGGTAGGTGTCAGAGTGGCACAACTGGCCCAAAGCAGATGGATTTGGTTTTGCCAAGAGCTTTGGAACTGTACTGGGCTTAGGGTGTGGAGTTTCAGTGCATCTTGGTTGGTTTAGAGCTGTTACGCCTCTTTTCCCTAAAAGTTACACGCCCAGGGCCAGCCATGTGTGTGAAGGAGTAGAATATATATGTAGCTAAGAAAAGAGGCATTTATCTTCAGGTTTCCAGAGTAGCTCAAACAATTGTGAGAGATGTCATCACATTTGTGCTATTGTTTTCAAGGCCATACAATTGTATGCTGTCTTTTTAATAGCCTGTGAAATTGGGAACTTAAGAATTTCTTTGCATCTTTGCTTGGTCCAGGTGAAATTTAGGTAGGCAGGTCTGATTAATCCTAATTTTAATGACCATCATAAATATCCTAAATATTTAAGAAAAAAGAGAACTCCCTCCACTCTCAAAAATTAATACATAATTTAAAAAAAAATCTATTCTGTTCTCCCTTCAGAAAGTGTAAATGGAGACCGATTATGATGAGCCTTTGGGTTTTTTCAAGTGGATTTCAAAGTTATGTGCATCCTTATTTTTCCTCTAGATCTGTAGCAATGATATGAATATCATTCATGGTTGGATTATTTTCACAAAAGGGATTTTATTTACTTAGAGCATTTTCTTATAGGATTTTTATTCATTAAGTTCCACATTAGGGAAGATTTGCTCTAAGCATGTTAGTTTTGGGTTATTTCTGCAGGACAGAAGCATGAGGGAAAAATTGATAAGGTTTATGAAGTTGAGTGATTTCACCGTGAGATTCTGTCTCACGGGTGGTAGACTTTTTTTCTTTTCTACATAGGGTTAAACATTCTCCTAATTACTCTAGGCATTGAGAATTAAATTATTACAGATTTCAGATGCTCGTTGAATCCACATCCAATTCAATACATCCCATTTACTTTTTTTGTACATGTGAAAATCAGAAGTATCGTGGTGAGCATTCTGGAGTGTGGGTGGGGATTTGCTAATGGTTTTTTTCCTGTTGTGTTTCTTCATTTGCTGTATCTGTATAGAGCGTTCACGAGACACTTACATTGTAATAAGGTTTTTTAAACTCTGCGTGTTCTTCTGAATTAATATTTTTTACACTTTATTTTATTGATGTGTAGTTGATTTACAATGTTGTGTTAGTTTCTGCTATACAGCAAAGTGATTCACATATATATATATATATAGATCTATATATATATATATATCTATATATATATATATCTTTTTTATATTCTTTTCCATTATAGTTTATCACAGGATATTGAATGTAGTTCCCTGTGCTATACAATAGGACCTTGTTGTATATCCATTCTATATATAATGGTTTGCCTCTGCTAATCCTAAACTCCCATTCCATCCCCTTCCCACCCCTCCTCCCCTTTGGCAACCACAGGTCTGTTCTCTATGTCTGTGAGTCTGCTTCTGTCTCATAGATAAGTTCATTTGTGTCATATTCTTGTGTTTCTCTGGCGGGCAGTACTGGCTCATCAAGAAGTTGCTGATGCCCACGAACAAAAGTTTTACAGTAAAGATACGGGCATAGAAAGAAGGGAGCTGCCCAGTCATGGCAGAGGAAGGTTTAGTTTAGAATCAAGTAGAAGAAAATGTAGCTGATTTATGCTCACTTTCTCATCTTTATACTTTATATTTTCAATATATGTCCACATTTTTTCTTTATGTCTAAAGCAAGCAGGAGGATATTTTTCTAGATAATCAGACTAGGAAAGAACTCTGTTACTAGGTTCCAGCCACAAGGATTGGGATTGCAGGCCAGGAGGATCCCCTAAAAAACCCAGTTCCTAGAAGCAGGGTAGTAGGTGAAGCTTGGTCACACAGGGTGACACAGGGACCCAGCAGCCGGCCAGTATAGCCCAGCTGTGACCGTGGGCCCTGACCACAACCAGAATTGGCGAAACCGGACTGCACGGGGCCGGGGAGAACCTGCTCTGTGAAGTCACCCTACGGGTTGAGACTAAAAGAATCCAAAAGCAGCAAAATGAGCAGATGTGCCCCATTGCTTCGAGGACAGAGCCTTGTTTTTGACAGGAGGGAGGGAACATGGGCCTGTCACTTCTTGGGAGAGTTGACACTTGTACAAGGCCTTAAAAAGTAAATAGATGGGGGTGGTGCCAGGAGGGAAACGCCCAGAGCACAGGGGCACGAGAGGACCACAGGTAGAGAGAGCGATGGGGGCTCTATGGGGTGGATGCAGAAATGAGGGCTTTGCGGGCACTTTGCAATAATGACATCATCATGCACTCCAAGATGTTTTTCAGAAGAAAGCTGAGATTTCCAAAGAGGAAGTAATGGAAGGTAAAACCTGAAATCAGTGGAACAGAATGACCTAATTGGTACAGTGGGGAACCGATGTGTATTGTCTAATAGTTGTTTGGTTTATAAGCTGTTGAGCAGAGAGGTAGTACAGTTCTTTTTTTCCAGCATAAAAGCAATTGCAAGAATTAACTGGAAGCGCTCGAGGTCCTGTTGAGGGCGGCCTCTGTGTTTCGGTTCTCGCAGATTCACTGGCAAGAGGGCCTGCTGAATCATCTTGCAGTTTTGAGGATAATGGGGTAAGATTCGGTTTGGATTACACCAGGCATGGGTACTTAACATAATTGGTCATTTCATCAATTCACAGTATTTATTTTAAATGCCATTTAGGCTGCTAGAGACATTTTAGTATGTTAGCAGTTTCAGTGGGTAGAGAGCACTTCAGATCTTGTACAATAGTAACCTAGCTGATTGCCAGAAGGGGACAAACCCTTTGTTAAAAGGGGACCCAGGATGGGGCCCAACAGATAAGTGTGGCTTATTCAGAGCCCTCAGGAGTGGCCAGCTGACAGGTGTCCCCAACTGTCCCCTCTGCCTGTCTCTGTGTGTCTTGGTGACAATCTCCGTGTGTGAAATACATTTTTTTAACCATCTTTTTTTTTTTTTAATTTTTACTAGAGTATAGTTGATTTACAATGTCGTGTAAGTTTCAGGTGTACAGCAAAGTGAATCAGTTATACATCTACACATAGCCACTCTTTTGTAGATTCTTTTCCCATATAGGCCATTACAGAGTATTGAGTAGAGTGTCCTTGTGAAGTACATTTTTAAATTTCTTAGGTTATAATATCTCTTATTTTCTTAATTAAAAGAGTAAACTATTGTATGTTTTCTTCCAAACTCCCTGGCCCCGAACTCCCCCCTCTCCTTCTGCCACATAGATACACATATTCCCTTCACCCATCAAACTTAAAATTAGGTTACTTTATTTAAACATCACCCTTGAATGAATTATTTTAATGAGTCAGTGATTCCTAATTAAAGACATTCCTCACCTCTGGTCTGACCCTTCAGGGTCTGCCCCCTGGAGGGTGCATCCCACAGCTACACACGGCATCGCTGCTCTGGCTCACATCATTTCTTCTACTAAGAGTTGCTACGAGGTGCCGCCCATCCGATCCTCCATGTCTGCCCCGCTTTGGCCTTCATAGGCTTTATAGGCCTCCGAGCTCCCCACGGAGTTTTGTTCAGAGAGAAGCTGCTGCCTTTACAGCTCTGAGCCAGCTGACCGTCTGGGCCTACACACACTGCCCCACCTGCAAGCATTTCATTAGTCTCTGTCTCTGTGTGTCAGGCACTGGATTAGGCTGGAACTCCCCTGGGAGGCCCAGGGCCTGCCCCCTCCACCACTGACCGCCCATCCTGGGGTCAGACCACACGTCCCAACCCTTCTTGCAAAGCAGCTCAGGCCCTGATGCCACCACAGGTCATGCAGACCTGTCTAGGTACCAACCCCCTGCCAGCCTTCCGGGCCCTCCCTCCGGTTTTCTCCTCTCTATCCCTCCTGTATGGGGCCACTAATTATTATTAACTCTATTCCCATAGGATGCAGGGGTGGAATTAAAATAAATTCCCTAACATGCATAGCAGATGCTTATTTCTTTTCACTTCTGACAGCCCCCTGGATGAGCTAATGAAATGGAAAGAAGACCTTCCAGGCCTTTTCAGTGCACAGAGCAGGACTGAGCTGCCGCAGGCCCGAGAGCAGATAGGGGAAAGGAAACCAGCTCTTCTGCTGTCAGATGCACGTTGTCCCCATGAGCGCACAGATGTGCTTGCCACTGGTGTGAAACGTGCAGGAAGTTGATTATGCCCAGTAGATGACCTGCTTTGGGGAATGCCAGCTTCCCAAGTTCTAGGCCGGCTTCATGCGCTTATTTTCCTGGGAGTCCTATTATGTATTGCCCGCTCTCCACAACCCTTACGCCTTACCCTCTCCCATAGCTCCGCAGTGGGTTTTTTCTGGTAAAATGTATGCAGTACCTCCCTTTGGTTGTGTTTGGGGCTGTGAAAGTCTCAGCAGCAAGTAGCCAGTACATCAGAAACAAGCTCCTGTGGAAAGGAGCCCTGGATTACCAGTGAGGGGACCTGGCTGTGGTCCCAACTCTACCACTTGGTAAACTCTGACCTTGGGCAAAACTCAGGCACCCCTAGGGTTTCATGTTCTTGCCTGTGAATTAAGGAGCGGACCTCAGGAGTGGCAGGGGTTTCCTGCGGATTACAGCTCTGAGCCATACTCGCAACTTCCCTAGAGGGGGTCAAGGGCTTTCCTGGTGGTCCAGTGGTTAAGACTCCGTGCTTCCACTGCAGGGTGCACAGGTTTGATCCTTGGTCGGGGAAGATCCTGCATGCTGCGTGGTGCGACCAAAAAAAAAAAAAAAGACAAGAAAAAATGAAATATAGTAAAGTGGGTCAAAATGGTTTCGAGGCGTAGCTCAGCGGGAGGAGTGCTACCTTCAGCCAGCAGTGTCCGCGGATGGCCCAAGGAGAGGAAACAGGGTGGTGGCTGGCTGGCTACATCTTGATCCTTGAACAAACCCTTTCTCAGACCCTTTCTCATGGATCGTAGGAAGGCAACATACTACAGATTTGGACAACCTGGAAAGGACCCATCTTGGCCTCGTGGGCACCTGGCTTAACCCTCTCTGTGGGGATAATAATAAACATGCTTGCCGTATGGGGTTCTTATAGGACTCAATGAATTCATATCAGTAAAGCCCTGAGAACAGGCTGAATTCCCATAGTTATTATATCATTGTACAAAACTATGAATCTTAGGAAAACAGGGCTAGCATCCTCTGAATGTGGTGTCCCTGTGCTGTTTCTCTTCTCTGCTAAAATTTCCCTTGTCCATTTGTTGGGGCTAGTGATTCTCAGAACAGGGCAAAAGATGGGATACCCCAGATCCTATTGGATTTATATGTGGATCTGAAAGACAACTTGTTCAACTCTTTATATCAGATTCCTTTCAAATAGGACTGCTTCCGTGTGAGGTCCCCCAGCTCACAAAGACTGAGTTATACCCCTTGCTGTACAGTTGTACATACCCAGCAGGTGCATAGATGACCACGCAAAAAAGCACGGATTCAGCACCACATCAGCCCAGGTTTAAATCCCTCTCTCTTTGGGCACCCAGTTGTTTGACCTTGGGCCTCAGTTTCAAGTGTCTGTAAAATGGGGCTACGAGTTGTGCTCCCCAGAATCTTTGCAGAGATTAAAGGAAGGTGTGAACGTGGAAACATTTGTCCAGTCCAGTGCCTGGCCTGGCACCTCACAAACACTTAATAAAGAGTGAAGTTAACCTTTGACTCTGTTTCGTGCCCAAGGTTTTTGATCGTTAATCCTGGCCTGGCGTATTCAGGGTGAAAGGTTCCAAAATTCCTTAAAGGAGCGGTCTCCCAGAAGCCTCTCCTTTGCATGATGTCCACTCACACTGCCAGCCTCGCCAGTGTTTCCTGTCTGATAGAACCAGGGTGTCTGCATGGCCTGGGTCTCTGGTCCAGACGCTTCCTTCTTTCTCTCCATCAAGACACAGATTGAAGGTTTTGTTCGGGTTTACCCTGCCCCTCCCCTACACATTGCTTTCCCATTTGGTTGCAGCCTCTGGGCTCTTTGGCTTCTTTCATCTAACCTGCTCCACAAGCTGACTCTTTTGTCCATTTTGCAAAGAGGGCATCCACCTAATGCATAATCTCTTGATTCTTGCCCCCAGGCATACCCATTTCAAAAAAAAAAAAAAAAATGACAGTAATAACAGAAAGGGAACAAAAAAACCTCTCTACATTTTCCCCCTAGTGCTAATTGCCTTCTGTCTTTGTTTGGCCTGCAGAAGCCCTTTGGTTTTTTGGAGGAGCCCTTATCTCTTGGCCTGTTTGTCTTATTGTTCTGCCCTGAATTATTTGTAAAGATATTTATGTAATACAATAATAAAGTCACCTGGCTATTTTTGTTTACTATCAAGTGAAGTTAAAGGGCTGCTGCTCTGTTCTTCTCATCACTCAAGTTCTGTGTGGTCACTGAGAACATGCTCCTAAGTTAGTTAAAAACTGTAAGGAAATGCAGTTTTGTTTTATTTTTACCCCCGTCTTTTTTTTTTATTGAAGTATAGCTGTTGTACAATATTATATGTTACAAGTGTACAGTATAGTGATTCACAATATTTAAAGCTTATACTCCGTTTATAGTTATTATAAAGCACTGGCTGTATTCCCTGTGCTATACAGTATATTCTTGTAGTTTATTTTGTACCTAATAGTTTATACCTCTTAATCCCCTCCCTCCTTTCCTCTCCCCACTGGTAACCATTGGTTTGTTCTCTACATCTGAGTCTGCTTCTTTTTTGTTATAGTCACTAGCTGGTTGTATTTTTCAGATTTCACATGTAATACCATACAGTATTTGTCTTTGTCTGACTCAGGAAATGAAATTCTAAAAGGAGCCTTTGATAGAATTCTGACCTTCACTGTCTTTTTTTTTTTTCCTTAATTTATTATTATTTATTTATTTATTTTTCGCTGTGTTGGGTCTTTGTTGCTGCATGCAGGCTTCCTCTAGTTGTGGCGAGCGGGGGCTACTCTTCGTTGCGGTGTGCGGGCTTCTCATCACGATGGCTTCTCTTGTTGCGGAGCACGGGCTCTAGGTGCGCGGGCTTCAGTAGCTGTGGCCTGTGGGCTTCAGGAGTTGTGGCTCACGGGCTCTAGAGTGCAGGCCCAGTAGTTGTGATGCACGGGCTTAGTTGCTCTGCAGCATGTGGGATCTTCCTGGACCAGGGCTCAAACCCATGTCCCCTGCATTGGCAGGCAGATTCTTAACCACTGTGCCACCAGGAAAGTCCTTCACTGTCTCTTGGGAATCCAGATTTGCCCCAACTTCCCAGTGTCTGCAGCCTGGCATGGACACTGAGAAAGCCTCAGCCAGATAGCCTGTGTTTTCCTATCTGACTTTAATTTCAGCCAGTCTCTGTACCATTGTCCATAGAAACCCTGTTCATGAAAGTCCAGTGTTGTACTCGGCCCTATAGACAGAAATAGGGAGGCCAGAAGGAGCTGCCAGCTTTACCAGGGACCTGGCATTGAGAGCTTCCTCTGGGCCAGGCCCCTGCCGGGTGGGTGGGTATAAGCTGGTTCTGCTGTTTCCAGAGGAAGGTGGAAACTGGGGCAGGAGTTTAGGAGATTGGAGGGCAGGGCCCGAGAGGGAGTTTTAGAAGTTGTCAATCCAGAAATGACCGTGGAAGTTACGAGCATAGATGAGATTTTCAGGAGGTTATAGAATGAAAAAGAGGGGAAAGCTCCATCTTGAAGACCTAGATTTGTGATAGAAAGAGGAGTGCAGCTGGCAGCAAGCAACCATGACATCAAAGAAGCCGCTTAGTCAGAAACTGGAGGAAATCACTGAAATGAAGGGAAAGAGTTTCAGAGACGGGGGACTGGGCAAGAGCAGCCACTCTGCAGAGAAGCCAGTGCGGGCGTCGGGGGGATGGATGGGGCTGAAGAAAAGCCACCTGTGGGCTCTGATGATTAAAGTGGCACTAGGGCCTTTGGGGCACGACTGCTAATCTTCTGTCTCTATGGACCTGCCTATTCTGGACGTTTCACATAAATGGAATCAGACAGTAAGTGACCTTTTGTGTCTGGCTGTATATAGTCTTTACACTATTCCTATATTAGCTTTATGCCTTAGGTATTATTACTCCCGTTTTGCAGATGGGAAAAATAAGGCCTGGAGCAATTGTGCTGCTCAAGGTCACAGAGCCAGGATCAGAAACCTGGGCTCACACTCATCTTTGGCTCAAAATGGCATCAATATTTCTAAACAGCTCTGCACTTTAGGTGTTTAGACAGACAGCCTGCTGTGTTTTGCAGACTGGGGCTGGGGAGAATCCAGTTATAATGCTTAAAAGCAATTTATAACGATGAGACAAAAAGATAGAAATGAATGCTTGTCTTCTTTTGTTTGAGTAGTTAAGGGGCTTCCTTTCTTCTTTTGTCCCCTCACATGACTCTTGCAAACAGCTAACTTTAAGATATTTTAAAGACTGAGGAAAGAGAGAAAGGGAAATCCTGAAATTAGTCATTCAAAGATTAATGCAATGAGAGGGTGCACTTCTTATCAGAATGAATATTTTATTTGAGTGTATCTGAATTTTATACTAGGAAATAGAGAGATAAAGATAGTTTTACACGGGTTACAATTCAGTGACAGGAATATTTCCTTATAGTTTAATCTTTGGAGCCTTTAAAAATGTTTTCCTTGTCTATTAAATTGTATCGTATAGATGATAAAAAGATTAGAGAACTTTGGATCGTATTGTACTGCAGAACCTGCTTTTATCAAAGTGCTCAATCTTAAAATACAACTGAAAAAGTCAGCCCCCTTGAAGTCCTGTTTAACCGTGCGTGGATGGAAGTTTAGAAATATTTCAATACAATTGCCAAGAGGCTTACAATGAAGAAGAATTTTTTAGAATAGGCTAAGGGAAATGTTCACATCACGGTTTCAGAAGTGAACTTAAAAGCATCCACCTGTAAACTGCAAGAGGTCAAGTTTGTGTTCTTGTTTGGTTCCCTTGACGACCAAAAGGTGTGGCTGAGAACCCCTGGGTAGTACTGGCTGCGCTGCGTGTGATAGGTCAGGAGTGTATGCCTGTGTGTGTGTGTGTGTGTGTGTGTGTGTGTGTGTGTGTGCGCGTGTGTGCGTGTGTGTAGATGTGACTCCCCTGCCACCCCCCTGCCCCTCTTCCTCTAGTGTTTCCATCCCACAAAAGATGGTATGAGGATAAAAGACCTCAGTTTTCAATTCAGGCCCACCTGGATCCATTCCCTGCCTTACTGCCTAATTGCTTTCTGACTTTGGGAAAGTTACGTAAACTTCTTTGAACTGCTGTAAAATGCAAAAATACCAGTCTTGCAAGATGAATATAATTATATGTAAAGATTAGATGACGATCTGCGTATTGTCCCTGGCACTTAGTAGGTGCTCCGAGTGTAGCTGCCATGACCACTGCTTCCCCTCCAGGGGAGGCAGCATGATGGGAGAGAAGAGTATGGATCTTGGAGCTGGCCAGTCTTGGCTGCAAAGGCCAACCTCTGCCGTCCACCAGCTGCGTGATTTCAAGCAGCTTATCCGATTGTTCAAGCCTTTCCAGCCAGTAAAGCAGATAGTAGTGCTTCATGGGATTTTGTGAGAATTAGAATAGTGTATGTACAGGGCTAGCACAGTGCCTGGTGATTACTGTGTTCAGTGAATAGAATTCATTATGTTTATGATAGCATTTCTGCGATTTCCTGAGGTTTTCAATTCCTCCCACCCCCAGACAACAACATAAAAAAAAAAAAAAATCCTTGCCCAGTTGAACTGATGTTACATCTTCAGGAATGTTTAAGACTGTTTTCAGCCTCTCTGAAGCTCCTGCTACATGAAGGCAAATGTCCACAAGATATGCACAGGAGGAGGAGAACTTGAGCCCTCACCAGCTGTTCTCACGGACGCTTTTGAGTGACTAAGATCTTGCAGAAATGTGACACAGAAGAAGAAGTTTCCTTGGGGATGGGTTGGAATAGTTTGTGATCTGTATTCCTGTTTCTTCCTCTTAGTGTCTTGATGGTGCCAGAATACGAACTATTTGCAAAGATTCGTTTCAAAGATGGGAGGGGGCTTCCCTGGTGGCGCAGTGGTTGGGAGTCTGCCTGCTGGTGCGGGGGACACGGGTTCGAGCCCTGATCTGGGAGGATCCCGTATGCCGCGGAGCAACTGGGCCCGTGAGCCACAATTACTGAGCCTGCGCGTCTGGAGCCTGTGCTCCGCAATAAGAGAGGCCGCGATAGTGAGAGGCCCGCGCACCGCGATGAAGAGTGGCCCCCGCTTGCCACAACTAGAGAAAGCCCTCACAGAAAAGAAGACCCATACAGTCAAAAATAAATAAATAAATAATTAAAAAAAAAAAAAAGATGGGAGGGAGGGAGAGGGAGAGAAAGAAGGAAAGACATACTTGCAGTGATAAAGAACTATAGAACTTTGTTTAAAGGATCTTCTTGAACTTGTCCCCTGCTTCACGGTCACTGTAGCGCACATGGTTGGCCCCTCTTTGGGCTGTGATTTTTTTTTTTATGCGGCATGCTCAGGATGATCGCATTCTGCTTATTGGATACGCCTTGCAGGGAGGTGTTAGAACCACAGGTCTGTGCCTGATGACACCTGCCAGTAGGGCTACTGTAACCCAGTGTCTTGGCTATGGAGTCATTTCCTACACGTTGGACAAGATTCTGAGGACATTGTGACAAGAGACAAAAAGCCTGTGACATATAGAAAGGCCAGTTCTGCATTTATCATTTGTGTGTACCATATTTCTCAGACTTTGAGAGACTTCATTTTTTAAGTTTTGCCATGGTTGGGAAATGAAACATTATGAATGAAGTTTTCACTTTTAAACTTTTGCAGCTGTTGTAGGCCCTGATTGGGGTGCTCACAGGGACGGCATGGGTACCAATAGCCATATCAGGGCATGAGTGGCATCTTTTTTCTCTTGTGGGGCCCACTGTTCGCTCCCCCAACATGATATTGCAACATAATATTACAAATGAGAGGTGCCAACTTTTTACAGGAGCTCCCTGGCCTCTGCGATTGGTTGAGAGATAGGCACATGACCCAGCCCAGGCCAGAGTTCTACCCTGGTCTTTCTTCTGTTGGGTATGGGAGCTCTAAAGGATGTGCTGTCATCACAAGGCCTTCCATGTATCAATAGAACTGACCAGTGTACAAGAAATGGCACCAGCGCAAAGAAGCAGAGACAAGGGACCACTCTACTACTGTCCTTCCTGTGGTTCGATTAGATGAGCTCATAAATTCTCCTTTTTACTTAACCCAGCTTGACGTGGGTGTTTTTGTCTGTGTATGTATGTGTACATCCAAGAGTCCTGACTAATAAAGAATCTCTAAGTGAATAGCATCCATTCAGCTAAATATATATCACTGATGATTTCTGTGTGTCAGTGAAATTCCAACCTCCCCATTGTCCTAGGATGCCCACTTAGTGGTTTGGCTGTCATTTGAAAGAAGATGAGCTTGGAGAGCTTTCCAGAGATGGTGAGTTGAGTTAAACAGACAAAGTCGGATCATGGTAATAATAATACCTATTCTCTCTGTTCCCCCAACTCAGCTTTGCCTTTGGTGGGAATAGGCTCGGAGAGGGTCAGATTGAATTTACAGAGGGGCTGCCTGCAGCCTCTTGGGCTACAAACTTTGACTCTAGCGTTTTCCCAGTGTACCCAGAAGAAGTTACGAGCAGCACTGTAATGAGACCAGCTTGCATCACGTGACCATCTGGAACCAGTACCGTAATCAGAGGAATGGGAGGCGCCGGTTGGTTTACACGGGGGGTGGAAGCGTCACTTGGAAGCACATGGACGGATGGGGAGATGGAAGGGTCTCCAGATTGCAAGTCAGGGTCAGTTCCCAAAGAGGGGGAAAGGAACTGTCCGTGACAACAGCACAACCATTGAAAAAAACCAGGCAATGGACAAGAAAATGTTAGGTTACATATGCGAGTATTCGTGGCCATCAAGTGGGAGGTCGAAGGCTGAGTGCACATCTTCCCCTCTGAGACTCTTCTTTGCCCAAGAAGGGCCATCATCCATGAGGGTACAGGTGCCAAGGTCTCAGGGCATATGGTGGTGTCGGGCAAGCTAAGTAATTTCCCAGAGGCCCAGGATCTTAGGCAATGATGACATTCACCTTCCCTGGCAAAGTGGGGGTCGGTGAAATGCATTACCTTAACCAGACTTGCCTCATTGGTGACAAAGGACAGACAGAAGATGGGATACAGCTTCCCTTTGTTGAGGATTAACCTTAAGCAACCAACCTCGGGATGTTTGAGAAGTTCTCTCAGCAGCCAGAGTTGATCCCCAGGATCCTCACTTCAGAATACAGGATGCTTGGGCAGTTAATGTATTAATCAGCTAGGGCGGCCACAACAAAATACCTCAGACCGAGGGGCTTCTGCAACACAGATTCATTTTCTCACCGTTCTGGAGGCTGGGAGTCGGCAGGCTTGATTTTTCCCGGGCCTCTCCCTGGCTTGCAGGTGGCCACCCTCTCTCTGTGTCCTCACATGGCCTCTCCTTTGTACGTGTGCTTCCTCTGGTCTCTCCCTCTTCTTAGAAGGACACCAGTCCTATCGGATTAGGGCCCTGTTAGGGTCCTGTTGCATTAGAGCCTCACTCTTACTTCTCGTTTAATCTTAATTACCTCTTTAAAGGCTCTGTATCCAAATTCAGTCATATTGGGGGTTAGAGTTTCAACATATGAATTTGGAGAGGGGGACACAATTCAGCCCATAATAGTGAATTACATGCATACATTTCACGAACATTCCTTAATTTCCTACAATTTGCCAGGTACCCTAGCTGTGACATCGCAGTCTAGCTGGGAGACAGAATCACTAAGAAGCCTGGGTGGTTTGTGCCACTGTAGAAGGGCTCAGATTCTGTGGGGAGGAAGTCAGGAGTCAGGGAACACTTCGCTGAGGGGTGCTGCTTGTGTAGGGCAAGGCTCTTGGCCCTGCAGCTCCTAAATCTGCCCATATGGACTCCTTGACACGGTTAACTGTGCCCTTCTCCATCACAGTGTCGCTCCGGGCCTCAGTACCAAAGATGCGTCATATTACATCAATGGCAGAAACGCTCACTTAGCCAAGCTTACAAAGTCATGATACCCACCCCAAAGGAACAGGTCATTAACAAGTGCACAGACAGTCATATGTGACATACGTGCCTTCGAAAGCAGTGGCGAGATACGATGATCCAGGATGGAGATGGGAAAGTCACCATGTCCGTTTCAGGTAGCTTCCCTAATTCCTTGCAGGAAAGAAGATGGGGAGATGAAAGAAAAGTGTTCCGGGCAGAATTGTGGGGAGATTCTGAGAAAGGTAGTAGAAGATCGGTTTGACTCTGAAGAGAAGGGAGTGGCTAGGTAGTGGTGTTATAGTTTTCATGGACTTTCAAAAGCTATTCACGTTTATAAAAATGCACTGCTCTTACACACTCATCCTCTGAATCAAAATTTCAGTATATTCGACAAAACCTTGTACACAGAGCTACAGAACTTTTTGCACATCTAATTCCTCTACTTGTTCAGAAGCTTCTTAGAACCTTGAAATAGATCCCCTGCCTGAGGGCCAGTTCCTCTCTTGTTTTTCAAATGAGGAACTTTTCTGATCACCTTGACCTCTTCCCTCAGTTAACGTGTCTTCCCAGAAAGTACATAGATTATTCTGCTGCCTTAGGTCATTGTGCCTAATTTGAGTTTTTCCTCTTCCTTTTTTTTTTTTTTTTGTGGAGGAGTGTAAAGATGATGCAGAATGTATCTAAAAGTTGTGGGATGATGTGGTTGAAGTGATTAAATTCTTCCTGTTAAAACAACTATTTTTCATTTTGGCAACATACCAAACCTAAAAAGAACAACCAATTTACTTTAAAAAAAAAAAAAAAAAAAAAGACAGTTAAGACAAAGGATACTAAGCCAAGGAGAGGCAATACAGGTAATGCATTTGGAGGTCTAGGTCCAGGCCAACTCTCAGAGCTGCCTCTGTTTTCAGCCTCTGTTCTCACCGCTGCTCTCCCCCTCCCTTCCCTCAAAGATGAAGCCCACCTGCTTCCCTCAAGTCTTACCTCAGCCACCCCTCCCGCTACCCAGGGCAGAGAAGCCCATCTATTTATGGTCGCCCCCTATTTCCATCTCATATGCTGTTTTCTTCTGATTTTTATTTTTATTAGGCAAACAATCCATACTCGTGAAAACAATTATAAAATGGAAGGTTGTGGGGTGGTTTAGCAGCTTCTTCACAGCCAGCTCTGTGATTTTAGTGAGGATTTAAGGCCCAGTTTAGTTTCACATGTACAGCTTTTGGGCTGTCCCTTTCGTGGTTCAATTGTAAGCAACGTCTCCCATCACAGATTAGGGGGTAAAGATTTAGAAGGAACTAATATGTAACCTCTCAGTAAATCAGTTGATAAGACTTAGGAAGTCATTTTAACTTATATTATTAACCTCACACTTTGAAGTTGTCTAAATTGGCTGAAAATAAGTATTCTTGGTGCCTTATTCGTTTATCCTTGCAAACCTTTGTCATGTTTTCTCGTAGTCGTTTCCAGTGATAAGCCTGTGTGTGTGTTGTGTGTAATTGTGAGCAATGTACAAGCTTAAATAACGTGCTGACACCACTGTTTCCAAGTTGGTATTCATTAGGCCGTTTCCTCCTGGGCTAGGGCTGCACTAATCCTGACAGCGGCTGCCAGGAGAAAACCTCATGGATCCCACACCGCACCTTAATAACAGCATCCGTGACCTGCAGTCTCAAGTACAGAATGGGAACCCCAGAGCTAGGAAATGTAGTTGTATATTTTAATGAACTGCTGCCCCTGCTAAAGAGGCTTCTTTCACTTTTGTGCTCTACAGAAAGACCAAGGGGGGTAGGAGGGACAAAGCTTTGAATAACTGCTTTCTAACACCGAATGTGGCCAACAGGACAGAGAACATCACAAATCTAGGCAGGTGTGAGGTACAGTGGCTGAGGATTTCCTGCTCCCCCTGCATGCCCTTTCTTGCCTCCAAAGTCCAATCAAGTGATCCTGGGAAAGAAATACGCCTGGGTTGAGGAGGGTGGTTTTGAAAGAAAAAGCTACCAAGACATTAAAGCAGGGTGAATGAAGGGTAGGCAGGATGAAAGTAACTAAGTAACCTGGCTCAGAACTCTCAAAAGCTTCTAGCAGCTTGATGACAATTACAGGATTTATTTCAGTCTGTGGTACATCATTTGAAGACAATATTACTTCATGTTGTTACAAACTGTATGTATAGTGTGTATGTGTTTGTGGGTGTGTATATAAATAATATATATTATATATATGAGAGATGTAGTGACTTTTGATACGGGTTTGGTGCAGGTGAATTTATTACTGAGCCAAGTGAGGCACATACTGAGTCAGTAGTTCGAGTCCAGGGCATTCAGTACTTTTTCTGATTTCCATGTGTGTATAGTGCCTGTCCCATGCGGTATTGTCAGTGTCATGTCAAATCCAGAACTCACAAAGCAGAGCCAGCGATATTTTATTTGTAGACAATCAACTAGAATCTATAAAATTATTACTGGCAGGTGATTATAATTCCAGATCCCTAACACTAGCAAAAGGAAACCCAGAGCATCTTGATAAGAAGTTTTCTGTTTTTGTTTTGTTCCTGGAAGTCAGTAGAATAGCAGTTGTATGTGGTTATATTAGTGTCAAGATACTTAATTTGCTGACCTTATTATTTCAGAAAAAAAAAAAAATTGTATGTATTATATTTGTGGGAAGTTAAAATAATGCTTTGAGATTTTTATCAAATATGGAGAGTAGTTATTTATGAAAAACAAAGAAATGTCTATTTTTGTTTCTTTGTTCCCAATTAATGTAGATAAATTTTAAAGTGCATTAAAGCAATGGTAAAGCAAATAAGATGCTGTACAAGTATTTTTCTCATGCTTTCATGGAGAGACACTGTTTTCTAAGAGTATCTGAAGGAGGTATGTGCATTCTAACTTCATGATCAGATTTCTCAGATGTACTTTGAATATAAGTGGCAACGTTTTTATGGATAACAAAATCAAAGAAATTCCAATCACCAGAAGGAGAACTAATGAAAACATGTTTTACCTGAATATACTTCATAGGTTTCTCCTGCTGATCCTGTGATTGTTTCATGATTCACTTGAAGAAATGAAGGAAAATACACATAAGAACAGAGACATTACCTGAGATTGTGTTCTATTTTATCAACCCTCCATCTATACTCTGTACTGAAGCAATTTGGATAGAAGTGCTGCTGTTGTTGTGTGTGTCTGGTTTGCAGTCAGAAACTCCCAAAACTTCATCATTCAGCAGTTAGATCCACAACTTTGTATTAAGGTCTAAATACAAGTCAGGGAACCCAGATAAGATAAGAGGCTATATGGTTCTCCCTCTGTATTTGTGGGTAATTGGTTCCAGTAGTCTCCCTCCCCCCCCGTGCCACCCCATACCAAAATCCATGGATGCTCAAGTCCCTTATATAAAACGGTGCAGTATTTACATATAACCTACGCACAATCCTCCCATCTTCCCCCGCACCCTCCTTTATACTTTAAGTCATGTCTAGATTACTTATAACACCAAATACAAATCCTAAGTAAGTAGTTGTAAATATAATGCAAATGGTTGGTGGTGTGCAGCAAATTCAAGTTTTGCTTTCTGTAACTTTCTGAAATTTTTTTCCCTAAATATTTTCAGTCCATGGTTGGTTGAATCCACTGATGCAGAACCTGTGGATACGGAGGGCCAACTGTAAATTGATTTAGAGTTGGCACTTCCCTGACAATCTGGCCCGATGCTTAGTAAACCTGAGATAGTTAAGTTAGCATCAAAGTGAGTACTATGAGCATTATTAGATTGGTACATGTTAGGGCATTTGGGAGAACAGAAAATACAGCAGTTGAGCTGGATCCTGGTGCAAGAGCCGCTGTGCCTGACCCGTACAGGTCTCTAGTGGGCATGTCTTCCCAGTGCTTTCTCGTTGTTCATTCCCCCCAGTGGAAAAGGGGGGCACTGCTGGACTTAGGAAGTTGGAGAAATAGGTAATAATGCTTCTTTTAGTGATTTAGTTACAGAGCTCTTACGTGCAACAGAATGAGAGGAAGTAGAATGGTTCTGTGCATAGATTTGGGAGCTAGACTGATTAGGGATTCAACTCCCAGCTCCATCATTCATGGGCTGTTGATCCTGAACAAATTACTTAAGCTCTTAGTACTTCATTTGTGTACTGCATCTTAGTACTTTCTCATCTGTGAAAGGGGGATAATGATAGTACTTATAGTTTAGGGTTGAGAAGATCTAAAAGATTCAATCAGGTTAAGGTAAGTAAAACAAGGAGGAAGCAGCCATTCAGGCATGGAATGGAAAGGGAATTGAAAGACTAGTTTTCAAATTTGTGTCTGCATAAGAATCATTTGGGGTTCCTATTAGAAATGTAGATTCCCAGGCTTCAGCTCCAGGAATTGAGATTAATTTGGGATCCAAGAATTAGGTCTTTTGGTTCTGTTTTAGTAAACTTTTAGAATTATTTTAGGTTTACAGAAAAGTTGCAAAGATATATCCATTTTGCCTTAATAGTAACATATTATCATAGCACATTTGTTAAACTAAGAAGTCAACATTAACGCACTACTGTTAACTCCAGACTTCATTTGGATTTCACCAGATTTTCCACTGATGTTCTTTATCTGTTCTAGGATTCCACATTGCATTTAGAGAAGCTTCATTTCTTACAGGGACTTTCAGCCCATGAGAGGCAGGTGGTCTGGAGACCACATCTTGAGAAACACTAGGACATGTCAAGGGCTGAGGAAGGTCAAATTGCCCCATCCTCACCACCATCCTGGTGGTGGGGGTGTTGGATATAGAAATTTGATTTGAAGAGTTGGGATGGAATCCTCTCCCTTAGATGAGAGGGGTTACCTTAAGAAGTGAGGCATCTATTCCTAATGCCAGATGAAATGAGTTTTGGAATTTGGAAGGTGGGGTTGCTGCCTAGCCTGAGGAGATACATCTAGGGTTGTGGGCAGATCAGGGGAGTGAGTGCAGCAAATTGGGAACAACTACTTTGTGGGAACACAGGAGGGCTCAAGTAGTTGATTAAAGGGGATTACAAGGGGCCAGTTAGCCCGTGAGCCATATAAATCCTGTATGTCCTGGAACCTGGTGATAGTGTTTTAGAAATGGGTCACAGTAGTAACCAACATCAAGCACTGCCACATTGGACACGAGCAGAGAGTCAAAGGGTGAAGCTGAGATGACCTTGTTGAGAGAGGGCAGTGGGAGGTGGACAAAACACTGATGCCCTGCGTTTGGAAGAGTCGGTTCCCACAGTGAGGAGATCAAGGGCCACCATCTGGGGAGCTAGAAGTAAAGGTCAGTAGAATTGAGAACGGTAAGATGAAGGAATAGATGTTGTAAGAAAAAGCTAGCAGAGTAATTTGAGGTCTTGAAGTAGAGATCGACATATTCTTGAGGACCTTAGGTCCTGAGGCTGTCACTGACTTTCTCTAATCACATTCAAATTATTTAGCTGCCCTCATAGTAGTTAAGTAATCACCTAACCTGTTCCTTTTTTTTTTAAAGAACATTAACCTCTTTTCATTTGACTCTGGATTTCTCTTAATTTCTATACTACTTCACTTTCCTGGTTCTTTCTGCATGTTAGAGATCCTAAACCATAAACTGGTATTCATAACATTTCTTTCACATGAAGTACCTGTTATCTCATCTGCCAAACCCATTTAAAATGGACTAGTGGAAATTGCCTCAGAAGCCAAACAGATTGCACCTGTGTACAAGGGACCAGGTGTCTCTGAAGGGCTCCTAGATCTTTTGTATTCTTGCTGGCACGGTGTCAGGCTGGCCAGGCTGGTGAGTGGCTAACAGTTCAGATTTTAGGTGATCTAATCCTTAACTTGATAGATGCTGGGTGTAATCTACAGATTCTGCATAGAAATTAGCACTTACCCCTGGGAGAGCCCCTACCAGCTGTCAAGTGCTTTACCAAATAGCTCTATACTCAAGAATGCGGCTTCTGGGTGAGGGAACAGTCGTAGTCATTTTACATGGGGTTAGAGAGAAGTCTTGGGTGATGAAAGATTTTAGCTAACCTACACGCTATAGGTAAACATTTCCAAAAACATTGCATAACCTGAATACAGAGTGAATTGTTTTCCAGTAAATACTGGCTTCAGCATTTTTCAAAAATCAAGGAATGGTATATTTTATAGAATGGGAAAACTAAGAAATGAAATTTGACCTGTTGTAAAAGTAGGATTTAGTGCTGTTGAATTTCAATAATGGGCATACAGGGTACATTAGGAGTAAATGTGAAAGAATAGGGTCATGATGGACTCTGATACAGGGTGGAAAACATTTCTCTTAACCAGAAACACTGGGCCCTAAGAAGTTGTCTTAGGGTCAACCACATGAACTTAACATGCAAAAATGGCAATTTAATTTGGTTCAAACATACATTTCAAACTTTTGTCTTTTCCTTGTAAAGAATAAAGTTCAGTTCACGGTATACCAGAGTTAAAATTGCACAGATGTCAGTATTCCAATAGAGAAAAATCATTTTTTTAAAAAAGCGAAAAAATAAAATTTGAGTTCAGGTAGTCAGATATTCTTTTATAGTCTTACTACTTTAGGGAACAAACCCTTCCTAGGTATAAAAATCTGGAAAAAAATGCCATAGTTGCCACCCTATTAATAACTAGTTTCCATGCCCCATATTTGTTGGAGAACCTACTTTGTGATGTTTAAATTTTTACCTTAAGTTGCCTCAATTTCCCATTTATTAAAATGGCTGTATTGCCTCTAGAATTAAAGCTGAAGGGGAAAAGCAATTTTTAGCGATTCCCCTTATTCTACCAACTTGTTCTTGAAGCTACAGTCATGCCCAATGTTCCTACCCCCAATTTTTTTTTTTTTTTAAACCTTCGACCGGGCTTCCCTGGTGGCGCAGTGGTTGAGAATCTGCCTGCTAATGCAGGGGGACACGGGTTCGAGCCCCGGTCTGGGAGGATCCCACATGCCGCGGAGCAACTGGGCCCGTGAGCCACAACTACTGAGCCTGCGCGTCTGGAGCCTGTGCTCCGCAACAAGAGAGGCCGCGATAGTGAGAGGCCCGCGCACCGTGATGAAGAGTGGCCCCCGCTCGCCGCAACTAGAGAAAGCCCTCGCACAGAAACGAAGACCCAACACAGCCAAAATAAATAAATAAATAAATTTAAACCTTCGACCACTCGAGATAGGTCAGCATTTCTGCTTAGTAACTGGCATATTACTACGCGGTGCAAACTATTGATATAAACAGTGACTTGTGATAGATTTTTTTCCCCTTCTGTACTAAATCAGATCATTTCTCCTCATCAGCAACTTCACAAGAACAAAGTTAAAGATGTGACCTTAGGAAGGTAACTAAGGTGGATGAAATACTACGGCAATACTATCAGGACTGATGGAATATTGCTCAAGTGCAGTGGCTAGGGTCTAAAAGAACCTTTAGCGATCTGGTGTATTTCCACCTGAATGTGAAGTGAAATAGCAGGTTAACGTCAAATGACGTGGCTTGTGTAAAAGTCACCCTCTTAACAGCAACCACAATTCTACTGCTTCCTGTTCTTCCATTTTCTTTCCTGTTCAATTGCTTGAAACCCTCACACAACAAGTTCTGATTCTACAGTATTCCTGTAATTCCTTTCTCTGTGTATTTACCTACTTTTATCTTTCAATGTGCATTTCCATCTTGGCACCATAACAAACAATTCAAAAATGCCATCTAATGCATTATGCCACTGAGCACTGTAGCCAGTGATTTTAAGTGTACTAGATTATCTTCAGGTTGAAAAGAGCGTAAGCTGAAGAAATAAATGTCTACATCTTAACTAAAGGCAGGGGTCAAAACAACTTATGAATGGTTAGTTTGAAAATGCTTTAAGGCCCGACTATCAGAGCTGACTGAAAACATTTGAGTTAGGCAGAGTTGTAATGTTATGTGAATAGTGAGAAGTGTTACAAACACAGTAGCCATATATTTGAATTAAAATAGAGTTTATTAGCTTTTCTTTTAATATAAACATGAGGCAGAAAAACCACGTAAGTTGTAGCATTCTTTTCAAAATAAAACTGCAATCAGTACTTGAATTTCCAAGCTCCAAACTCCATAAACAATATTTTTTGAGGTGGTAGATTGTAGTATTTTATATACCATAATTTATCATTTATGTCTCTGTCCCTTAAAAATGATGGAACCTGCAGCACTCAGTAGAATGTGAAGCCTTGCTATAAAGAGAGAAAGTACTTCTGGCCCAGAAATGCTTTGTTTACAGGCAAAATTCCTAGGATTACATCTGAGAAGGTAGGAGGAGAAAGATTTCACATAGTTGAGAACACTTTTTTTTTTTTTTTTAATATTTCAAGTTTAGGTGACATTGTTACCAATCTCCAAAAAGACTGATTACTGGACCTCCCGCCTTTTAAAGCCTGAGGTAAGGGTTCCTAAGGTTTATATGTTTCCTCTTAAATAGAAATTGAAGTGAGACACCTACAGCCAGGTTAACACACAGGATAGAAAAGCTGTTTCGTATCACTTACTCTCCTGTCCCTACTATTAGGGTCCAGTTCCTTTCAATTTATTACATGTGAATTAACACTGTTGTTCATAATTCCTTTACCAAATCTAGAAAAAAGAAACTTAGGTGATCAAGCAGGTAAGCAGCCCAGCCTTGCAAAGGACTATTTTAAAAAGAGGAGGGGAGGTATCCCCTCAAGTCTTAGTGCAATTTTAAGCTTTGATACTTGTAGAAGTATAAATGCCACAAACTTACAAAACATCATTTGAAAGTTTAATCGAATTTCTTCTAAACTCATTTAGTTTTGTAAATTTTAAACGTTAAGCGTTTATTGTTTTATTTTTTATTTTTTACAATTTATGTATTTATTTATTTATGGCTGTGTTGGGTCTTCCTTTCTGTGCGAGGGCTTTCTCTAGTTGTGGCAAGTGGGGGCCACTCTTCATCGCGGTGCGCGGGCCTCTCATTATCGCGGCCTCTCTTGTTGCGGAGCACAGGCTCCAGACGCGCAGGCTCAGTAATTGTGGCTCACGGGCCTTCCCAAGCCAGGGCTCGAACCTGTGTCCCCAACAAGAGAGCCTGCGACAGTGAGAGGCCCGCGCACCGCGATGAAGAGTGGCCCCCGCTTGCCACAACTAGAGAAAGCCCTCACACAGAAATGACCCAACACGCCATTAAATAAATTCATTAATTTAAAAAAATAAAAAGTTAAAAAATAAAAGCTTAATGTTTAAAATGTACAAAAGTAAATGAGTTTAGAAGAAATTCGATTAAAGTTTCAAGTGATGTTTTGCCAGTCTAGCATTTATACTTCTGCGACAGTGTTCTGGAGTATCCAAGCACACTATATTAAAGCTTAAAATTGTTGTAAGACTTTTGGGACACCTTCTATTTCATCACCGGCTTGTTAATTACTGGACCACCATGTTGGCTGGAATTATGAAAATATCCTTTAATTACAAGTATAGAACAAAGAGGAAAATCATCACAAAATCAGAAGCACCATTATAGTTAACAAGAAATGCAGCATGGACCCAATAGAAGGAAATAACCTACTTTCTCTGTTTATGATCGCAAGCATGCTAATATGCTAATAAGTACTGCCTGCAAAGAATTTGGATGACATGTGTTATTCAGCAGCTTTTTGGTTTAAATTGATTGCCAATAATGACTAGCAGCTTCAATGATATAGTAGGGAGGAAGAACCCTGCAAAACCTAAAGATGCTACAACAGTCTGTTCCGAAGTTTGGCTTTATGAGTTGTTAGGAGTCCCATGTTTTTTGTGTGTGTGTTTTTTTTGTTTGTTTGTTTGTTTGTTTTTGTTTGTTTTTTCTTTTTTTGTTTCTTTTTTTGTTTTTTTTTTCTTTTTTTTTTTTGTTTTTACTTTTGTTTTTTTTGTTTTTTTCTTTTTTCTTTTTTTGTTTTTTTTGTTTTTTTTGTTTGTTTTCGTTTTTCTTTGTTTTTTTCTTTTGTTCGTTTTTTTTGTTTTTTTCTTTTTGTTTTTTTTTGTTTTTTCTTTTTTTTGTTTTTTTTGTTTTTTTGTTTGTTTGTTTTCGTTTTTCTTTGTTTTTTTCTTTTGTTCGTTTTTTTGTTTTTTTCTTTTGTTCGTTTTTTTTGTTTTTTTCTTTTTGTTTTTTTTGTTTTTTTTTGTTTTTTCTTTTTGTTTTTTTTTGCTTTTTTTGTTTTCGTTTTTCTTTGTTTTTTTCTTTTGTTCGTTTTTTTGTTTTTTTCTTTTGTTCGTTTTTTTTGTTTTTTTCTTTTTGTTTTTTTTTGTTTCTTTTTTTTGTTTTTTTGTTTTTTCTTTTTTTTGTTTTTTTCTTTTTTTGTTTTTTTCTTTTTTTTGTTTTTTTGTTTTTTTTGTTTTTTCTTTTTTTGTTTTTTTGTTTTTTCTTTTTTTTGTTTTTTTTTGTTTTTTTCTTTTTTTGTTTTTTTTGTTTTTTCTTTTTTTTGTTTTTTTTTGTTTTTTTCTTTTTTTTGTTTTTTTTTTGTTTTTTTTTGTTTTTTTCTTTTTTTGTTTTTTTTGTTTTTTCTTTTTTTTGTTTTTTTTTGTTTTTTTCTTTTTTTTGTTTTTTTTTTGTTTTTTTTTGGAGTCCCATTTTTTGATGGTAATACTGCACTGATTCTAAAGGAATATGCAGCAGTATGGGACAGTGAGGCAAGAAAAACATAGAAGTTATATAGTTAAAGTCTAAAGTCTTTAAATAGTTAAAAGTCTTTATATAGTTAAAGTCTAAAGTCTTTAAATAGTTAAAAGTCTTTATATAGTTAAAGTCTAAAGTCTTTAAATAGTTAAAAGTCTTTATATAGTTAAAGTCTAAAGTCTTTAAAGTCTAAAATAAGCTATTAATTAAAAAACCTCACATAGTTCTCAGCTATCAGATATCTGTGTGTCGATTGGGAGCAGATATCTGTGCATGGATTGGGAGCTTTTAGCTTTGGAGTGGTTTTTGTAACTCTGTTTACAATAAAAAGGACAGAAGAGCGTGTTACATTGACGAGGTCCCGTTCTTTCCTATGAGCATAATCTTCGCTTGTCCATGAGTCTCTTGAATTCAATGTCTTTCTTTAAGGTGAAAATACTAACTTTGCTGGTTTCTGAGCAGGAGAGGTGCTATTTCTCCAGTCCTTGTTTCGAGGGGTTTATGATGTTACAACCCCTCACTTCTCCCTTAAGAGAGGATGGCATTGGAGCGCCGAATACCAATGAAATTATCAGCGCTGAAAGACCTTCTCATAGCAGCTCTACACACGTCTTTGTATTCGTCGTCACACAATCTGGAAATGGCCTAGGAAAGTCAATCAGGTAGAACATAGGTATAATTAGGGGGAAAAAAAAATGTTCGGACCTTAAAAAAACAAAAAAAGCATCATTGATAAGCCACACATCTACATTCGTTTAGATAGTTCATAGTTACTGCTACTTTGGATAGCTGATATCTACACTAACTGACAATTCCCTAAGGTAATAACCTTTAAGGGCTATGATTAGATTGCTGGGGCAAGGGGTAACTTGCCCTAATAACTTAGAGTTACTTAAAAATTGGGTTCCTAATGATAGGCTCCTAATAGCAATATCATCTGTTACCTACACACGTGATCCTTAAACGTAATGGACATACACTTGGGCAAAATCAGTGTTTACTCAGCTATTCAACTTCTATTCAGTTTTCATTAGTTATTACATACTCTAAGAAAATTTTAATCAGGTAGGTATGTGCTGAAGGTAGGAGAGGTCTAATGACAAGCGCTGAAAGGTGCTATTTCACTTGCACATAAATTATGGTAGAAAAACATCTTATTCTAAAGTACCACCAAGGTACCACAGAAAGTATCCATTTTAAATGTGTTCATTTCAGTTGTGAATTTTGCTGTATACCCACCAAAAATCATAAGCCATAAGTATTACTTTGTTCCATGTACGTTACCATTTATATTAAAAACTCATGTACTTTCTACAGCCAGTATCTGAATCCACATTATACCTTCCAAGTATAGGTCTCTCAGGTTAGCCACGGATGCTTTGTCTAATAAACTCATGGGACTGAACTGTGATACACATACACACACACACACACACACACACACACACACACACACACACACACGAACTGCAAGCTGAGTAAAAAACAGTTAAGAGGGAATTCCCTGGTGGCGCAGTGGTTAAGAATCCGCCTGCCAATGCAGGGGACACGGGTTTGAGCCCTGGTCCGGGAAGATCCCACATGCCGAGGAGCAACTAAGCCTGTGCGCCACAACTACTGACCCTGCGCTCTAGAGCCCGTGCTCTGCAACAAGGGCAGCCACTGCAATGAGAAGCCTGCGCACCGCAATGAAGAGCAGCCCCCGCCCGCCGCAGCTAGAGAAAGCTCGCGTGCAGCAGCGAAGACCCAATGCAGCCATAAATAAATAAATACATTTATTTATTTATTCAAAATATCAAGACAGTAGAAATAGTCCAAAACATCAATTATTAAAAAAAAAAAAAGACAGTTAAGAGTGGTAAGTAGATTATGTAGGTACATATGATTAGGGATACAATTTTAAGAAATTATTCATGTATGGTTATATGTAAGTGTAGAGGTTCAAATGGAAAACCATTAAGAACAGATTAAATATGATTTAAAGTATTCGGAATTATGGTTACAGAAGAGACAATTTTTTTTTTTTATAATGTGGGATCCCTGTATAAACCACAAAAGACACAGGAAATATGATGCCAACGGATCAATAAGCTCTTCAAACTGTTAACAGCTTTCCATTTTCCTAATCACTGCTTAATATAATTTAACTACAGATGTGGCTTCAGTGGCTGACAGAAAACCCCAGTTAGTGACTTCACAGCCTTACCTTTAAGTTCTGTGCTCTTTCTTTGCTAAGAGGAGTGAATAGAACATTCAGGTTGTTGTCATCTGCTAAGGAGCGAAGGTCAAAGTAGTATTTGGCATACACACTGAAAGGAACATTAATATTAAAATGAAGTAGCTCCAGGCAGTGCCTTTCCATCTCATTCCTGGGGGAGGAGGAGAAGACAAAACCAACACAGGACAATTTCAGTCAAATGGGCTATCTTCAAAAATACCATTCTGAGCTACTAGGATGGCTCTAAATACTGTTCTGAAACAAATAATGGCTACCCAGCTGGATTAATACCCTAATGTTCAAACAAGGTACAGCTATTTGTGGTCCTTTCTGCGTCCCAGCACTTTGAGTCTGGGACAAGGGGGAAGAGGTTATGGCCCTCTTATGCACTCATGCTGCTGACTCAGGGGCTCAGTCTTCAGAGTTCCATTAGTGCAGCTGTACGAGTCATGCTCCCCACTCACTCACAAGGCCCCGCTATAGTGATCAGATGAAAGGAATGATGGATGCCGTTTATTAGCTCTGAAGAGCTTGCAGACACTTGCACCGGGCTGAGGACAGGAAGGGGCTCACTGAGGTGGAGACGAGCCAACACAAGGAGTGGGCACATCACCACGGCAACCAAGGGATCCATCGAGAGCCACTGCTATTATCTCTGAGGGGGGAAAACTCTTGAGGCAACAAGGATTCATCTCAAGTAAATAAATAAATAAGCTACATTCGATGGGAAAGGGAATCCCCCCACCCCCACCCCGTGCATGGGGCTGTGTCAAAGGGCATAATGCAAGTTTCTGTTCACCTTAAAACCTTACTAGGGTGAGTTGTCGTCACCATGACAGGACAGGATGCACTTTTTAAGCTTAGGAAGGCAGTAAGATTATGTCTCAGCTAGACTAAACCCACTTTACGATACGACCTCTGATAGAGCAGTTGTTTCCCCCGGTGTTAGGAGAGCAGCCCAGAATGTTCAGACCTACCGCCCCTTGCCAGGACAGACTGCACACGCCCACAGAGGACGAATTCAATGAAGTGGGAAAGTAGAGTGCTGGGAGCAGGCTTCTGCTATATGACCATATCCAGCCATTTGCTTGCCAAATGTTTAAGTAAATAAATATAAAATTAGAGTAAATCTTACCACTTTCCACAGCAATCACTTTAGAGAGTTGATTATATAAAAATGATAAATACCCAAACAAACATGCAAGTGGCTTATTTTACAATACATTTGGTTTCTTGGTTTTAAAGTGTTAATATTTTATCCATTGGATAAATCAACAAATGCTCCATGTTCTCCTGTATGGAGAGCAGAGTATGAGCAGAAATGAGGTTTCTCATTTGTTGAACTTTAAACCTAACTGAACCTACTTCCAAAATTCATTTCCTGTTCATACGGCCAGAAGTCGATAGCAATGTAAATCAGATAATGTTTTGATAATCAGCTAATCAGGACTTAATTTACTACAGGAATAAATGCACTTCACTATCCCTTTTATATTTTCTCCACTAATACATTTTAATTGTGTGGAAATACAGTACTTCATAGGATTAACATGTCTATTAATAGAGCTTTAATCACTGAAGAAAAGCATTATGCCTACAGAATATGCATCTTCTGTGTTTTCTGCTGTTCTTAAATGGCTAGGTGGCTGAAGAGCCTACCACTTACAGGCGCAGCAAACTGTCTGAACAGCAGCTGCTCAGTTTAACTGACTCTTGAAGGGAAATATATATTTAACAAGACACAGAGATGTTAGAAAGTTTTAAGGAAAAGCTGATAGACAGCAATTTTTCAATTCAGACTCAAAATGAGACCATTACAAATAGTAGTCAACAGCAGAGGGATGAAACAAATGTGTATTAAACACTTTGTTGTAATGCTTTCCAACTTCCAAAGATCATAAACAAAAGCAGCCTATTATAAACATAACTCCTGGTGATTCTCCGTTCTACACAGAAAAGCGTTGTTTAGAATTAGTTTCTTCATAGCTGGACAGTGCCGCCAATGCTCCTGGGCTCAATGTCTGTGAACACCCACACGTTTCCCTGCATGTTCTCGGATGTTGTACCTGGAACCAGAGCCCCAGTCAGCTCAGTTGCAGATTCTGGGAAAATTTCAGCTGCCATCATGGCAGGGATGGTGTTCACGATTACAAATTTTCCTTCCTTCAAGGGACCAGTTTAAAGACTGATGATAGTGTTGGTCAACGTCACTTTAGTTTCTGCAACTTCCAAAAGTACTTCTATTCATTTCAAATTCATTATCTGCTGTTACACTGTTCGCTAAGATCGCTACCAGCAATATCACCATGACCACCTGGTTTACATGATCACCAAAGTGGGCATTTTCACCAAAAGCCACTTTGACAGCTACTGACAGTCACTGGTCCCTTCTCTTAGTCACAACTTTCCTCGCTTCAGCTGTAAATATGCACTTTGGTAATTGTGAATTATCTAGAGTAAGGGGCAAAGGTAACAAAAACAAACTCTTGCCCCTGCCTGCCATCTTGATCGGCCTCTGCTGTCCAATATAATCAAGAGGTGTCCTTTCCCATTTTCCTGAATGCCACCCACAAAGACAGGTTCACTGTCAAGCGGGCACTTCGAGAGTCTGCTGGAATTACCTCTCTGGCTCATCCTGCTTCCCACCCTTGGGGCCCTTCACCAGAGCCAGATTGGAAGCCTGGCGTTTCATGCCCATGTGAGCGTGCCATCCGGGAGGAGAACCTGCCTAGTTAACTCAAGGCCCCACAAAGTGCCGCTGTGTTTGCTGAGTGCCCTGGGTGAGGCCCCAGGGATGCTTCCCGGACTACCTGAGAGGTAGGTGTTTCCTAACTCAGCAGACTTTAGGGGAGGAGACAGGAACACAGGGATCTGAAACCTTTATATGTGGCTACCTGTACATCCTAGTTTCTGTAACAACAGAACCTCAGATCAAAAGGAGAAAAAGACCAGCAAAAGCAAATACACAATGGGTGACTCAGGTTGAAATTAGAACCTGTCAGTAGTCTAGAGGCCCTAAGACCTTAACAGTGGCCACTTGCTTCAAAGACCAGGCATGTGCCCCTTAAAAATGGACTGGACCTGGTAGACAGCTTTAAGAAAGCTGTCAAGTTACTGACTGTACCATGTTGTTCTGGTAGTGAGCTTGTAAAATGTTTGGCAAAAACCACCAGAAAAATAATTTCAATTTATCAAGCAGAATATTACAACAATAACACATCAAGACCTACCAATTAATGAGGGGAAATACAAATTGTTATACTACAGCTAGATAGAAAGAAGTCTGTAATTTTATGTCTATTTCAGCTCTCTGCACAAGGTAACCTTTCTTAAAATGTAACATTTCTTAAAAATGTCAACTTTAAAAAAAAAAAAAAAAAAAAAAAAAAAATGTCAACTTTATGAGAGCAAATGAGGTATTGGAAAATGGTTAGAAAGTTCACGGTAACCTTACAAACTCACATGTCCTCAACTGTAATGTCCTTGAGGATCTGGCAGTCGTCCACATTCCATACAGCCTGATCGTCCCAAAACTTGGAGGCAAGAAGAATGGCTCCCAAAACAATTCTTTTCCAGTTAGTGGGGCAAATGTCGATCTCAGCATAAGTTAAAAGCCTTTCTAAGTAAACCTGCAAAAGTAGAGCACTGATCTTTGATTTTAGTTCAGTTTAAGTGCTGTGATAAGAATTGTTAGGAATGAGAGATTTCATCTCTTTTTGACAACCCTTTTAGTCCTAGGTTCTACAAAGACTTTGCTCAGCCAAGCCAAGGCCAGAGGCCAGGTCACAGTTGTAAGTCAGATATTTCTGTTAGTCTGATATTTCTACTCTGCCCGTGTGAATTTCCAACCCAATTTTGGTCACAGGAATGAAAGGACATCTCAGCAAAGGGCATTCTAAAGACACGCATTGTGTTATTACCTTCCCACTTGTCAAGGGCAGCACATACAGCCCAGTGTCGACTTCAACTGGTCAGTAAACGCTTGAGTGCCTATCACGTGCAATGTTAACTACAAGACTGGTGGTGGTTGCATGGCGGTTTTACATAACGCTTGAGTGTGTAAAATTCTGCTAAGCCTGAGCACATCTTTACCTTCTCTTCAGAGTCCCCAGTCCTTCTGTGGCATGAACTTGAAGATAAAAACGGGTGGTCAAGAGAGCCTCCCAGTGGCCGCTGCGTGGCACAGCAGGACAGGCAGTCCAAAGGGGCTTGACAGCTGGCAAGTATTCCCATATTTTAGTGCCTTTTTAAGGAACACACGTGCATACAAAGGGTAGTCCTTTTCATATCCCCCATTTTTCACATCTCCATTATCATTTCATTATTCATTTCTGTCTTACAGAATCTGCAGCTTAGTCAATTCTTTTGGTTTTAAGGTGGGAAGACCTGCCTGTGTCTGTATCCCTGGGGCTCCTCTAAAGCTGCCGGTTTGTGAGATGATTTCATGGTTTCTTTTACATGTATCAAATGTCTACCCTACAAAGAACCGGGTGGAGTTAACAGCTGAGCAAAGATTAGAGAGGGAAGCTGTGATTTGTTGTTACCTCTGTAGAAGAGTGTACATGCCATTTGACAAAAAGAAAAATGTCCAGTTTTAAAGAGTCTGTTTACTCTCTGAAGGGTTATCAGATTGACAGCTCAGATTCGCCCATGCCCTCCAAACTCTACTGTGTTTTCAAACACGGGTATTGAGATTATATGTTCTTAGTGAAATTCGGCTCCCATTCCCCAAAGAACTCAGCACTCTCTAGTACCCTAAGAACGACTCTCCCCGCAAGGTTCAACTCTCTACTTTATGGGACTAATCAGAGGCACTGAAACGACACTGGCAATCTCTCAACTTCCTCTCACCTTTGTACTGGCAAACTTGGTACACGTGCCGATATTCATTTATCCCACTTGCCCTCCTGTCTCGGAGGAAGCGAGATTTCTTTCTTTTCACTGAAGCTAACTCTCCTATGAATGAAGTTGATCCCACCTCACTTCTGCAGAGCACTGTGCCCACAGTTAGTCTCTTTTTGAACAACTTCTCCCTCTCTGTCAGAGGCTTCCTCCAGTGTGAATGCTTCCATGTCCCCAGCCTGTCCCCCACTGCCCCTCGACGGCGTCCTCAGGGCTGAGGCCAGCTCCTCATCTCCCATCCTCTCCTTAACCCACTTCAGTCAGCCTCCTGCTGCTACCACTCTACAGAGACTACTCTTGCCGTGGTCACCGGTGCCTTCACACAAACCACCCAGAGCTCTTCGTCCCAGAGCTCCACTCCCCAGGCCTTCCCCTCATAAATGAAAGAGCACTGCCACACGCCCAGTCGCTGAGACCAAACACCTGCACTTGAGTGTATCCTGCTCCAATCTGTTAGAACTTCTTGTTATCTCTACCTTCACTGGGACCCTGACCGCTTTTCTGTCTGTCACTTCTGACTTGTATCGCTGCCACTGCCTAACTTCTCTGCCTCCCAACAGACTACAGTCTGTTCTCCCCAAAGCAGCCAGGAGAGCCTCTTAAATTAAGAGTACTTTATGCGCCTGCTCCAGATCTGCCAGAGGTTTCCCATCAAACAAATACCTTCTTCCCGTGGCCTGCAAGTTACGAGGCCCTGTGCGGTACGGCCTTGTCCTTCCGTGACCTCATCACCTATGCTCTTTCCCTCATTCCCCGCTCGGATCACAATGGCCACCTTGCTTTTCCTTGAACACACAGAACAAGTTCCTGTCTCAGAGCCTTGCACTTGTCCCCTCTGCCCGTAATGCCAGCGTACCTGATCTTCCTCAGTTCAGCCACGTCCTGGGTTCAAACATTACCTCTTTAAAGAGGCTCTTCCTGAGCTTTCTAGCAAGCCCCTCTAATCACTTTATCCCTTTACCTTGCTTTCTCTTCATGGTTTTTACCACTACTTGAAATAGTCATCTTTTAAAAAACACTCATTAAAAAAAACACTTATACTTTGCTATACACCTGAAACTAGCACAACACTGTAAATCAACTGTACTCCGATAAAAAAAAAAAAAAAAAAAATTTACGTCTTCCACACTTGCTCCATAAAGGCAAGAACTTTATTTATCCAACTTGTTCTCTCCTCCACCCCCCACATGTAGAAAAGTGACACAGAGTAGGTATTCAGTGACATGGTATTTATGACATGAGCAACTTCTTGGTAGCATTTAGCGTTTGGACCATACTCTCCTTCTTGAACCTCTCCTGGTGTCTCTTAGGGTTCTCTGCTGGGTTTCCTACCACTGTAGCCACTCCTCTGGGGATCTGTCCCTTAAGTGCTGACAGTCCCTACAGATCTATCTTCTACCCACTTTTTATTTTACATACTTTCTCTGCATTTGAACAGCTACACTTAATGCCCTCCCTCTAGCTCAGATTCATGCTCCAATCCCATATATTCAAATGATTACTAGACACTGCCATTCTGCTGTCTCGCAGGTACATCAAGCTTAACTTGTCTACAAAGAAATGCCTCTCTTCCAACCCAAACACTCTCCTTCCTGCATTTCCTAGCTCTCCATATGCAAGCACCATTCCTGCCTCTCTCAAGCATGTGCTAAGCACTCCAAGTGGCCTGTAGCTCCAAGAAAAGGCCTGTGTCTGATCCAGTACCCACTGAGGGGTCTCTTTTCAAAAGGACAAGCCTCCTGTCCTAAATTCTGCCTTGATAGGAGCAGGCAGTGAGTGGCCTAAGTATTCCTTCCCTGCAGACCACGCAGCTGACTTTCCCCCCTACAGGTCTGCTATAGGGAGAAGTAAAACAATCCCAACTGCCTCTCACTTGAATATGATTTATTATTCAAATGATAAAATCTTACCATAGGAATTAGGAATGGATGACAAAAAGGTCCTTACACAGCTGTAGCTTAGCAGGCTAACTAGAGGAAAGCCTTCTGAAGTCCTACTGGCACCCTAGTCCTGGGCAACTTCACATGCAGGCAATAAGAGGACAGCAGGGATGGTTAACACCATTATCCATTATCCAAGGAACAGAGAACTGAGGGCAGTAGTTCTCAGTCAGGACACACATCAGAACTGCCTAGGCAGTACAGTCTGGGACTCAGCTTCAAACTACCCGGAACCTGTTTCTGCCTGTGGACCAGAGCGTTCAGTTATTGCCCCGCCCTACCACCACAACATGCGTCGTCTGTGTGTGCGTGTGTGCACTGTGCGTGCATGTGTCCCCTCAGGCGTGGAAGGAGAAACCAGAAATCTCTCCTGCTGCCTTTAATAGCAATTGTTTTGTGATGAGAAAAGCAATGGCAACATTTTAAATCATAATGATTATTAAAGCTCAAATGTGTATACTTTACTTTCTTTTGATAGGTTTCTCTTAATAAAGTGCTAATGATCATTTCAGGAACCTACTTTCATTTGGGAAAAACAGGACCATACCATGTGCACAAGACAGAAATGTCTACAGATGCTTTATGAAAGAAAAAATATCTTACCAAAGTTACTACTGCACTTTCAGCAGTTAGCTGTGCGGCACTACAAAGAGTATGAACAAATCTGTAAATGAATTTGTGTTCAGGATCATGCTCGAAGTATTCCTCTGGCATCTTTTCTCGCTGAAAGGAGAAAAAATGCAATTTATGTATCCATGGAAGAAAAATACTTAAAAGTACCCTTAAGATAGCAGTCTTCACACTTGGGCCCACGTGCCCCTTAAAATAATTTTGGTTGGGTGACATGTCTTGTAGTCTTTTAAATATAAACAATGGGATCCTAAAATACCACAGTGATCCAGTACTCACCACCATTCATTAAAGAAAAATACAGGCACAACCGCAGAAAATTTATGTATTTCCACGTTCCTCCCCACAGAATTCTAACCAAATGTAAACTATTGGGTTGGCCAAAAAGTTCATTTGGTTTTAAGTAAAAATAAAAGACACAGTTTTCATTTTCACCAAGCATTTTATTGAACAATATATTCACTAACCAAACAAACTTTTTGGCCAACCCAATATTTTTAGGCTCAGAAGTCTTGCTGATCACCATATGTCATACTTTTCTGTCATCAACTTTGAAAACACATTTCCAGTGTCCTGTAACCATAAGGCTCTAAGAATGTGCTGTCCTGTACAGCAGTCGCCAGCCACGTGTGGCTACAGAGCACCCGAAGAAGTGAATTTTAAAACTTTGTCATTTTAATTCGTTTAAAATTTAAACAGTTTTCTAATTTTCTTCTTACAGGCCTTATCATATTAGGTTTATTTACAAATATTTATATTGTTTGATGCTAGGGAAAATCATCCTGTAAAAAGATACATTTTCTGTTACTTGGGTATGTTTACTTACCTGCTCACTATTCATACAAAGTGCAACTCGGTTCATATCCATCAACCCCTTATCCAACACGCCTTCGGGAAAATGACTAGACACAACATGGCGTGGGGAAGAAGACTTAAAGGAAGATGAATTTGACTTCGAGCTGGAGGAAGTAATTTTCTTCTAGTACTTAATTTAAAAGCAAATCAGCATGAAATAAACACAACTGTATAAGAGAAAAATACCACTTCAATAAAACTGACACTTACTGTGAGTGGATGTAATCTCTCATCAAAAATATCCAAGGATCTATCTGCATCTCTATAAAATAAGAATGGGCATTTAAAAAATTAATTCAGGAGTTACTATCTTAGTAAAATATCTGCTAGGAGTAGAGAGAGGGGTAGAGGAAGCTTAACCTTCAACAAAGCAAACAGTTTTAGAAATTCTTCTCCTGGATTCCACCCTTAGAAAGGTTTCCTGACCTATTTTTACTCAGCACATCAAGTTCCGTGAAATCTTTTCTACAACAACCAGCCAGAGTTGCCTCTATAAGCACTGACCCTCCCTAACAGGCAATGCTAGTAAACCAATATATTTTCACTCCTCTAACCTCACACTGGAATATGCAAGAACATTTTATAAGGCAGTGGTGGTGGGCAATAAATTCTTCTAACTTCAATCAATGTCAATATGAGATTCATGGTTTTTTCCCGTTTTTTTCTCTTTAGTTCTTTATATTCTTATTGTGTAGTTCTTCTTGTCTCTTTTAAATAGTTTGAGTTAAAAATGTAATTGTCTTTTTATTTTAAAAGAAACCAGGCTTTTTAATTTAAAATTTCACCACACTAATACACTGCGCTCATTTGAACAGCGGTTCTCTAAATGTGGTCTGCAGGCCTCTGGGATTCTCCCCTATCCCCTCCTTCAGGAGGCCCAAGAGGTCAAAACTGCTTTTATAAGAATACTAAGACACTACCTGCCCTTCACATTGTGTGACATTTGCTATGGATGTATAAAAGCAAAAGTGGGTAAAACTGCTGGTTTCTGAGCATGAATCAAGGCAGTGGTACCAAACTGAATTAGAAGTCATTCAATTATTCACTGCCACTTGCAGTTACAAATCTGCTTTAAGAACATCCTTGATAAAAGAGTAAAAATTAATAGTGTTCTTAAACCTTGGTCCTTCTTTTTAATATTCTGAATAAGTGGAAAGTATGCATTAAGCACTTTTACATACTGAAATATGGCTGTGTTAAGGAAAAGCACTTGTGACTTGGCGGTAAGTCATTTTTTTCATAGAACACCATCTTGATTTGAAACACTGTTTTCATCGAACACCATCGTTATTTGAATGTACAACTGACACAGTCATTCTTTCAAAAATGAACAAAGTGAGCCTGTCACTTCAAGGAAAATAACTCTAAAGTTATTTGTTGCCAATGATAAAATTCAAGCCATCAAGCTAAAAATATCAGGATTTTTGGAAAACTTCTACCTTCTATTGTGAACTTGACAACTTCTCAACACTTAAAAGACTTTTCTGGTAAGACTGGTGGTGATACTAACAAAAGTGAGTTTTTGACACTGTCCAAAGAAATGTGAACCAATACTTTCCAAATGACCAATGTATAATATTATAAAGTCAGGTACAGGTAAAAAGATCTACTCAGTATGCATGACAGATCAATGGGTATTAATTTAACATAGTATTTATTACAAGTTCATTGATATGATTTAGAATTCCATTTTAACTAATTTAAGAAACTAGCACATGCAGACTTTTGGTACAGCATCAAAGAATATACCAAATTATCTGAAGGCTTTAAAAATACATCTTTTTCCAACTATATATCTGCAAGCGGCTGGATCTTCTTCATATTGTTTCTTCAAAACAAATGACTGAAGACAGAATAGATATGAGAATCAGCTGTCTTCTATTAAGGAGATACTTTTCTCTCTACTTTTTGTTGTGGAAAATAGTTATTTTTCATTAAAAAAAAGAAATGACTTATGTTAAACACTGGGGTTCCCAATCAGGGGTGATTTCGTCCCCCAGGGGACTTCTGGCCATGGCTGGAGACAGTTTTGGTTGTCGTCATGTGGAGGGAAGAAGGTGCTACTGGCATCTAGTGAGTAGAGGCCAAGGGTGCTGCTATATATCCTATAACACACAGGACGACACCCCACAACAAAGCATTATCTAGCTCAAAATTTCAATAGTGCTAAGGCAAACCCTGTTTTAACATACAATGGATTTAAGTTTTTAAATTCTCAATTTCAATTTCTAATACAGTAAATTATCACTATAACCCATATAAACAAATACTCTTTGGGATGCTCAGTAACCTAAGAATTAAGGGTCCTAAGATAAAAATAAATGATTCACTTCTATATTGTAATAAAAGCACTCGAATAATAAAAGCTTATGCCAGTAACATCTATAGTTATTACCTAACACTAAACTTGATACCTTGTAAATTAATTAGCTGGAATAACAAGATAGGTTTTAAAAGAGCTCACCTGTTCTTTATGTGGTAATATATTGCTAAGGTCATACTGTGGAGGAAAAAAAATACATTGTAATAACTGATTTTTATCATATCAGGCCTGAAGACAGTTTTAAAAAGGGGTTAGCAAGGAGGGAAGACCTTCCAGAGGCCCAGTGGCCCCGAAATCCTCGAATTCAGAACAGTACCACATGGGTGCTTTCCCCCTTGTTTTAGGTTCTTCAGCTTTTAGCAAAATTAGGAGACCCAAAATGCTAGATATGCTGTTAGAAGGCATGTTTTGGTTGATTATTATAATATATAAATTATTACATATTTCCCCTGTCATTTGTCCTTCTACCCACAAAACCTTCTGTCCTGTACAAGTTATATCTATCTATACACATGCTTAAATTTAAGCCATATAGTAGTTTGTGTGTGGGGGGCGTGTGTGTGTGTGTGGTTTTTTTGTTAGCCCCTGCATTTCAGTTGATTTAGTTCGCTATCCACCTACCCATCCGTTTTCCATTATTTCCCTAAAAGTAAATAATAAAAGTGCTCTATACCAAAATGATTTAAAATCACTTTTACATAATTATTAGAAAATTTAATAGCAAAATTTTATAGCCACAAAACTGATGCTAGGTCTAGCTATCCTGAAATAAGCAGTGCTAATAATACAGCATAATACTACACAGTATACTATTAATGACAGGTATTTCCAAATTATTTTAAATAAAGTATTAACGAACAGATAGATACAAGTCCTTAGGTAGTCTTTTTTAAGTTACTATAGTCCTAAGTTATTCACAGCTGTTGTATATTAGGCAACAAAGGGGTTCTCTGGTTAAGTTATATGCTCCCCTTTGTTCTCAGTGTCTAAAATGAAACTCAAAATAATTGAGGGAAGGCAAATCTGAATTTTATAATAGGTCTATAGAATCTTAGCACTTGTATAAAGGCCTGTAACACCGTTAGCATCAAAGATGGATACTTCTATAGTGCTTCAAAGTTTCATCTTCAAATTGATTTTAAAATCACAGCATTAGAAGTTTTATGATGGAAAGGACCACTGAACCGTAGATGACATTTAATTAAACAACCCATTTTACAGATAAGGGAACCAAGGTTTAAAACTGACTTACCTAAGGTCCCACTAATTATCAGAAGCAGTTCTCTTTCTCCTGCCCTCTAACCAAATAGTGGCTCCCAAGCTCAGCTGCACACTGGGATCATCTGAGAAGCTTTAAAAACTGCCTGGCTTCTGCTTCAAGATGTTCTGATTTAACCAGCACTGGGTATGACTTGGGCATCAGGACTGTTTTTAAAGATCCCCAGATGACTGCAGCGTGCAGCAAAGTTTAGGGATGAATGAGTTAGGGTTAAGATCGGAGAATCACTCGGGATGCTTTTGTCCATATAATCATGCTTCACATCATTCCCCATCTTGTCAAAAGGTGTGTGCGTGGGTGAGAGAGAGACAGACACACAGACACACAGACACTGTGTCTTGGAGGCGGGGGCAGGCGGGTGGACTTTGTGCATCCAGAAACATATATCTTGAAACGTTGCATACGTGATTCTAATAAGGCTCACCTACCCCACTGAGAACAACTACCCCACTGAAAACTAACCCCATGATAAACATTTTCAAAATCATTCCTAAAAGCCAATTGGCCCTATTAATTTTCTCAGTAAACCTTTATTTCACCAATAATGAATGTGATGAATGATCATTTTTAAAACTTCATGAGAGCAAATTAAAATTTACTGTACTTCCAAAAATTAGACTAGGTCGGGAAAAAAAAGGATGAAACCTACTTGTCTGAGCAAGGTTAATCTTTTTTTTTTTTTTTTAATTTTATTTAATTTTACTTATTTTTGGCTGCATGGGGTCTTTGTTACTGCGCGCGGGCTTTCTCTAGTTGCCAAGAGCGGGGGCTGCTCTTTGTCGTGGTGCGCGGCCTTCTCACTGTGGTGGCTTCTCTTGTTGCACAGCACGGGCTCTAGGTGCGTGGGCTTCAGTAGTTGTGGCACACGGGCTCAGCAGCTGTGGCTCGCGGGCTCTACGGCACAGGCTCAGTAGTTGTGGCGCACGGGTTTAATTGCTCTGCGGCATGTGGGATCTTCCCAGACCAGGGCTCGAACCTGTGTCCCCTGCGTTGGCAGGCAGATTCTTAACCACTACACCACCAGGGAAGTCCCTGAGCAAGGTTAACCTTCAAAGTACTTTTGAATTATATACTGGACATCAGACTCTTTTGAATTCAAAAGAAGCTGCGACTCTAGCCAAAGTAGAGTGGTTTTTGTACCCACAGATTCAGTGTCTTGGCTGAATAAAAACATTCAGTGATGATGTGATAAGTGCCCAAACTCAGGACTTTAGAGATGGGGCTCAGTTTTTGCTGAAACATGATTTGACTGCAACTATTATTGTAAGCAAGAGAGGAAAGTTACATTATTATGACTGTGAACTTGCTGTCTTTAATTAAAGTAGAAGTTACTGATCATTTAAATAGCTAAAAAAAAAGTTGGCACATTAAAAACCAATTAAAAATATAATTCGCTTATAAAATTAAGACAACAAATAAAATTAAGGATAGGGACATTCATAGTTTCAAATAGCATTTCCCAAACTGTGTTCTGGAAAATCAACATTCATATCCTAAGGAGAGGTTAATGTTTCGTGGACAACCGCGAGGGAGGAGGCAAGAAGCTCTGCATCCCGTTTGGTTTCTTTCTCTTAAATAAGCTTGAAAGGTTCATCATTAGGGTGTTTTGAAAGTGCATCTCCAATTGTGGACTATGAGGTGCTCCCAGAAATTAAAGAATAGTTTCCATCATCATGACACTGTTCGTGTCTCCTTAAGTATAAGCCTGACCACAGCCATGTTTCCGAAACCTCACCTCTTTTCTTGTTCTCTGCTGTGATTGATACAGTGTGTTGGAGATATATTTATATATATAAACAAAAATTAAATGTGTCTATTAAGTTAAAACCTCAGTTGAACAAATTTCATCTACAAAGAAATTAAGCTTGAGTGTGTATTTCTTAAGACTGGTTTGATATATTCTCCCCCTCTTTGGGGGACAGGAAGGAGAAGGAAAATTTCATACAGAAATAGTGCAGGAAAAAAAAAAAAAGCACAGTGGGATAAATCTGACAAAATCCAATTAAATTTAAATGCAGATTCGCTTTGGTGCCAGTAGGGGACAAGCTGTTCCTTCTTCTAAGAGTAGCTTCCAAAGTAGTATACATTGTTTGAGGACTACAACTCCTAAAGAAATAATTTTTTCTAGAAATAGCCAATAAAAAGTACCTCTCTTTCTCATTATGTTCAACAATGGCTTAACAACAGAAATGCGTCAAATAAAGATTTATACTTTTTCTGCGATTTCTTATTTGCTAACTGGCTTTCCCTTCTAGCATGCGCTCTAAGATTAAAATGGAAACTGAAAATTCATATTTAGGTCCTTGAAATCAATCTATAGTTGACACCAGTTTTTTAACCTGATCACTGAAAAGGACAATTCAAATGAATGAAATTATGTATGGCTAGGATGCTTTTAGCGATAAGGGGGTCTGTCACTCAGCCCTTGGCAACCTACTTGTACTCACCGTTTTACTGTGGTTCTAAGATGAGGCTGGCTGACTGTGCTGTCATCTAGAAATATTGTTGAGCATGAGCTATACTTTTTAGTAAGCTGCCCTGGAGATACCTGAAGGGGAAGGGAAATAGAAGAAAACGTCACAGTAAGTTAAACCTATAAAGTGTGTTTTTTTCCTTGGTTAAAATGTCAAACGATAAAGCATTAAGATTTTTCTTACACTCCATGAACTGCCTGAGTGTGATATCATGTGCAGCTCTATGGGAAACCTCTATACTCTGACTTCCACAGACGAGCTTTGAGAAATGGGTTATAAAATGCTGCCTTGATATAGTACCTATAATCAAACCTGGCAAGCGCCTATTATAAATTACCTTTATAATAATGTAAAAAGTTTAGAATAAGATTTCAGGGTTTTTTCCTTAAGCAATGAAATGCAGCTGAGATTTCCTATTTCTATTCATTTACTACAATAAAACGTAATGCTTTATGGAATACCGATGTAGGAGCATTTCACTGCAGTAAATGAACACCAATAATAAATGTATTAGTTCAGGAGACAGTGTGACGAAACAAACGTTTTCGAATCAGAGGCTGGGCATGCCAGGGCTGCTCTATCACTAAAAAGCTGGGGGCCATAAGTCTCTCTGGGCCTCAACTTCCTTATCTGGAGGACAAAAAGGTACTGCTTAAAGATTCTCTCGCATCCAAAAAAAAACGGATAAAACAACTCTGAGAATTTAACTTCTCACTTCATGTTTAAGTAAGACTGCCATGACATTACTCAAGTGAGAACCTCAGAGAATACTTGCCATTCATTTCAAAATTGTACTAATTCTGTTCTACGTGTTATTTGACACTCCTGCCTCACCCATGCTGCTCTCTGCCTGCAGTGCCTTTTTCTTCCTCCTGTCCCAGCAAGCTTGACCCCATCTTCCTCTAGGATCCCTCTGCCAGCAGGCACACCACAACACTTCTCACTTTCTGCACACTCACACGTCTAATTTACCAACTGTTCCATGGTCTCAGCTGCTTGCATAGTACCACCCTCTTAAGTAAACAAGCTTCTCCAGGTTAGAAAGAGTCTTCTCCTACCTCCAGCTACTGAGCACAGAATCTGGGACAAATTAGGATTCAACAAGTGTTTGAGAAATTATTTAAGATCAGTTACAACTGGAGGTAAATCTTACTAAAGATACAAATTCGTGAGAATTTATCTACAGTGGTGTTGGATAGGTGACAAAGAACTTTTTGAGACCCTCTAGAGAATGAACTATCTTTAAAACACTTTAGAAGTATCCATTTATTTGTGAAGAGCCCATGAACACGGCAATAGTCAAATACTAACATGGCCTAAACTATGTTAGGACAACTCTCTTCCTTAAAGTAAGGCCAATAACCAAATCCCAATCACTGAAAGCCACTGGAAGGAAGAGTAGCATTCTTTAATACCACAGAATACAAACAATTTTAAAGCTGGGTTTTGTTTTTGGTTTTTGTTGGTTTACTAATTCAGATGAGCCTTCCTTCCTCCCATTAATATAAAATAGTTTTCACCATGCTGTCACACTCTCCCATCAATGTCCTCCACAAATACATGAAAGGTGAGGCAGGGAGAAAATCTAGTTGATGCTTTTTAAAATACAGAGCATTTAAATAAAAATTGCCAGTATCCAATCATCAGAAATATCCAAAGGGCATATATAAAACACCATTTTGCTTGTTTCAGATGCTTTATGCAAAGCCACTTATTCCTTATTAACAAAAAGTTCTAGATGTAACATATTTGAAAAGTATCACTATTTGGAAGACTAAGTTCTCCTTCAAGCTAGAAATGTTTTAAACTAAAACTCGGATATGGTCCTTAAGCTATTTGGTTAATGTGTAATTTTAGAATCTCAAAAAACAGATACAGCATGAAAAATGAAAATTCACTCATTCAAATACTTTGATTCTAAACGAAGCAGGTTATCTTTTAAGGTCACTACTATTAGGGTATAATATGACATACACTACACGTAATAAAAGTCAATTCTGACCAAAAATCTATATATATGAGGGGAATAAAAATAGTAAGGAAATGTACCAAAATATAGACTAGTTGGTAGAGCTTTGGGTGCTATTTATCCTGTTTTCCTCTATTAAAAACTTTTTTTTCTATTATGAATGTATATTGATTTGTCTTTGGAAATATTACTGCTAAAACATTTAAAATTTTTAATTAGATGTGGTCTATAGTCCTATGGGGGCTCATTTAATGTATCAGCAACTTACAGTCTACTGGCTCGATCCTACAAGAGAAACACTTCCACAGGCCTACTCCTGAAACTATTCCAACTTTCCAGCATCTAGTGTTCACTAAAGGATGGCAGAATTGAAGCCTCTGAGCAAAGCCTAGCTATGTTAGCTGCCAGCAGATTACTTTCCTCTCATCTTGCTTGAAAATTTAAGATAACTGTCCTTTATGATTAAAGCCTTACCATTGCTGGCTCACAACCTCAATAAACTGCACTGACACACATAAGGGTCTAAAATGCAAATACAAAAAAAAAAAAAAAACAAGTAGCAAAAAACACTACTGACAGTTTAATGTTCATAGGTATTATTTCAATTGGTCACTGAAGAAGAGTATTTATCTTCATTCAGCACTAAGGACAAAATACATGGACTTTTACAATCTTTATAAGGGGAAAGGTTGCTTAGTAGACTTCAGGTTTAATGGTGAAGACTAGAAAATAATCATACCTAGGAGGCTAGTAAGTAACAACCCTCAAAGCTTATCATTAAAGGTCAAGTACCTGTTGAAATCCTGCCCCCACCCAATGACTCTTCCCACTGTGCCTACTGCCTCTGATTTTAACCCATTAAAAGAATAAAGCTGGAGAGAGCGAGAGTACGAAGCGCGGCAACCCGAGTCATGGCAGGACAGGCATTTAGAAAGTTTCTTCCCCTCTTTGACCGAGTATTAGTTGAAAGAAGTGCACCCGAAGTTGTAACCAAAGGAGGCATTATGCTTCCAGAAAAATCGCAAGGAAAAGTATTGCAAGCAATGGTAGTAGCTGTTGGATCAGGCTCTAAAGGAAAGGCTGGAGAGATTCAACCAGTTAGTGTGAAAGTTGGAGATCAAGTTCTTCTCCCAGAATACGGAGGCACCAAAGTAGTTCTAGATGACAAGGATTATTTCCTATTTAGAGATGGTGACATTCTTGGAAAATATGTCGACTAAAATAAGTCACTATTGAAATGGCATCACGTGAAGCTGCCCGTTCCCCCAATGGCATCACGTGAAGCTGCCACTGAAGTTCTGAAATCTTTCATCCTGTAAATAATTTCCGTGTTTTTTTTATAATAAAGTAATGATATCCAAACTAATGATATTCAGTGTCTCTGAAATTTAGTTTTCTCTGTATTGATTTAAACATTCCCAAATAAAAGTATATAAATGAAAAAAAAAAAAAAAAAGAATAAAGCTGAAGTTCACTTTTTTCTTCCCCCTTTTCACAAGTTTTGGATACGTTTATTAAGAATCAATGACTTTAACTGAAAAGTCTGTAATACTCCATCTATGTTGCACATTAATGGACAATATGGTAGGGTGAGTGGTTTGAATAGAATTCATACTCCAGGCCTTAGTAGAAAAGTATAATATTCTAATTATAGGTATAATCAAAAATATTGTCTGAATTAATATCGTTAATTATATTGAATTAAACCTCAAACTCAGAACCTATATTCAAAGAATAAATCTAAGTTTGAGTAGACTGACCACAAATCTATTTCCTCTTCCCCTTCTTTCAGATATCATCTCAGTAGAATTAAAGGCATTTTGTAAAAAAGCTATACATAAGACAGGATAAACAGCAGATGATTTTTAATGTTTGAAAGGTGAAAAGACTAGATAAAGGAGTGGTAACTGACATGGCAGAAAGGAGGAAGCACAACCTTGGTACCTACGGAGAGTGACTAGGACAGGAACAAGAAAACCAGTTCGTCTTACAGAACCCAAGGCAGGCTCAGGGTTCAGAGGCGTGGTCCCCAAATCCTTGCAGTGAGGCCCATCAGTTAACGAGTTGTCCAAGTGATGCTTCCAATTAGATCTTAACAGACAGCCAAGGACCATCACACGTTTGAGGGAAGCCCCCAACAAGTAAGAGATCAAAACAGGAAGAAGGAATGGGACTTCCCTGGTGGCGCAGTGGTTAAGAATCCGCCTGCCAATGCAGGGGACACGGGTTCGAGCCCTGGCCCAGAAAGATCCCACATACCACAGAGCAACTGAGCCCATGCGCCACAACTACTGAGCCTGCGCTCTAGAGCCCATGAGCCACAACTACTGAAGCCCACACGCCCTAGAGCCTGTGCTCCGCAACAAGAGAAGCCACTGCAATGAGAAGCCCACGCACCCAACAAAGAGTAGGCCCAGCTCACCGCAACCAGAGAAAGCCCACGTGCAGAAACCAAGACCCAATGCAGCCAAAAAATAAATAAATAAAATAAAATATAAGGATGCTTTAAAAAAACACAAAACAAAACAGGAAGAAGGAATTGATGGGAGTGATAAAAACTCAGGAGCAAATGAAAACTTGAAATTGCACCAGTGAAAAAAAGAATGACAGGATATAAGAGAACTCTATAAATTGAAAATAAGGTAGACAAAACAATATATTCAATAGAAGGATTAGAGCACAGTCAAGGAAATCTCCAGGAAGCAGGACAAAAAGACAAAATGCAAAGCAGGAGGGGAAAAAAGTTAGCGATCTGGTAAGTCTAAGACTTCCAACATCCGAATAATAGGAACCTGGAAGAAAAAAACAGAATGTCAAAGAAACACACAAAAAAGGTCTATACCAAACCAAATTATGAAATTTCAAAATCCCAGGGAGAGGGAAGGTACTAAAAGGTTCCCGAGAAGGAAGGGATGGGGGGAAATGACTACAATCGGTAATGTACAATGTACCATACAATGTCAACAGGTTTAAGAGCAACAGTGTAAATGAGAAGATGAGAGGGAAGTGTCTTTAGAACTGCAAAAATTAGTTTCAACTGAGAATTCTATACTTTATCAAATAGAAGGAGTTTCAGAGAGGCTAGATCTCTATAAACTTTCTGCCCATGTGCCCTTTTCCCACGAAAATGTGCTCCAGTAAAACAAGGAAGTATAACAAGACAAGAGGGAAACAGAATCTAGGACATAGGGGATCCAACATAAGAGAGCAGAGTTATGTGAGATCCCAGATGACTTCACACAGATATCCCAGGAAAAGAGGCATAGAGCAGGCCTAGGGGAACACCAGTCTATATGGGAGTAGGAAGACAAAAGATTGGGGAAAAGTGTCTCCAAGAAAAAAATGGAACAGATGTGGCTTAGTAGACGGAAAATAGTTTTGATAGGCATGTGACAAATGTTAAAACATTTGGGGGAAAAAATAGCTGTTAGAAAACAGGCAAGTGAATATAGTCAGGAAATTAATTCCACAGAAAAAATGAAGAATGTGAAAGCAGGGAGACCGGGCAGGGAGCTACTTACTGCATGTGGCTGTGTGAGATCACGTTGGCTAGGAAAAGGGGGGTTGGGTTATCCTAGAGAAGTGCAGAAGGGCTCCAATTTCATTAATATTGAAGAAGAAGAATGAAGGGCGTACAAGGAGGAGGCACAGTCAGAGAACTATATGGCTCAGCAGTGCACAATATTTGCAGAGTCGTAGTAATGTAAACATTGATTCTGATTTCATAAAAACTGATACACGTTGAGGGAACACAGGGAGGGAAATAACGTCACGGTGGACCGAAGAAGCTAAGCTTTCACCTGCTATGACAAGAAGTCAATGGACAGTGCTAAAAATTAACTTACCTGTTATACTTTTATTCCTTTGGTTAAAAAATAAGATCAAAAAAATAAGGCAAAAGAATTTAAGGCAGATCTTTATACTACAACCATATTAGTGAAATTTAACTTAAATGTCAGAACCCTTAAAAAATGGGCACTACTAAGTCAAAGACTTTCCTGAATACATTTGATAATTAGGAAAAGAGAGATTTAGAAAATCTACCAAAAAGAGGTCCATGCTAACAGTATTGGATCCATCATATTTTTAGGAATCATGGCAGACATATTTTTAATTCAAACTATTAATTTCTTAACTTTTCAACTGTTTACTTACATGGTTTAAAGGGCTGCTCGTCCTCTTTTCCCACACTAGGAATAAAAAAAATTAACTGATGAATTCTGATACAAATGCCATAGAAAAATAAAAGTAGTCACTAATTATTTGATGGATTACCAATAACACAATGAGATAAAATTCCATTCTATTTTTTAAAATAATTTCTAACAAAATATATAATTTAAATCACCCAGCAAGATGAGTCCTATAAATAAAATCTAAAAACTTAGTTTCACTTTTTTGACCTAATAGATATTCTGTATTAGGTACAAATGAAAGACTCCCCATTTACAAAAGAAAAGGACAAAGCAAATTAGGCCAGGTGAGAAACTTAGCTAATAAAAAAATTTACCTGCTGCATAGCTGAACTACTAGCCAGGAGTATTTTCTAATTCTTCATTTACACACAGCTTACTTTAATTACCACAACCTACAGATGACAACTCTAAGAACCAGTTTCTGGCCAGGCACTCATCTCCGAACGCACCAGTAGCTCTGGAAGCATCCTGAACCACTTAATGGTAACCTACTCAAATACCTTACTGAAAAAATACACAACTGGAAAGTAACCTATGTTAAACGTAAATTTTAAAATGAGTGTGCTGACCTAAATGAACATATCTACAGCACACAAAACTGTTTTGCTCCAACAAAGGCCAGAAGAATAAAAGCCTGAAGAGGGTCTTAGGCCACACTCTTGCTCACATTGCCTCCTTTAACTCCAGACAGGCATCACAGGCACGGATTCCTTAAGGCTGAAGAGAGAGACAAGCATGGGACAGCTTTTCTTTTCCTGTCTCCAGAGCCCCTCTACATGTGAGCAGCTCATGGCTCTGGAAGAAACTGAGAAATAGAGCAATCCTAACCAGAAATGAGTGGCTCAAGTACACACACGAGAAAAATGCAAGTTAGAAACCCCAGGAGCTTCCAGGTTGGTGAACACGTAGTACCCTTGCAGAGGGCATCGAAGCTCTGTGCCCTGTCCCCATGCCTGGCCCTATGCATCTCTTCCATCTGGCTGTTCCTGAGTTATATCCTTTTATAAAAACCAGTGATCTAACGGAAAAAAACAAAAAGCAAAACAACAACAACAAAAAACCAAACCTCCGTTTTTTATTGTGCTGCTTCACTTTAAATATGATGGAATGTTCACTTCTTGTATTCCTGCTCTCGTAATCAACTGAAAAACTTGGTCACGTATGGCTTTTTAGCAAATAAACTAGGATTTAACATAACATTAAGGAAGACAAGCAGGCAAGCAGGAGTGCAAAAAATTCTACGGTTCTGATTCTCATCTTAAAACAAGGAGGACACAGGAAATTTATATGAGTTTCACATGCTGAGGATAATCTTCTGGAAAACCCCATATGGCATGTTGCTCTTATTACCCTGGCACAGCACTACATTAGGATGAGAACGTTTTGAATAGCTTAAAAGTTCTGAGTAGCATAAATCTGGATGTGAGATAGGCTCGTCTGGTTGAACACTGGGTAAAACAGGGCCAAAATCACAAGGCTCAATTCCCATATGTAACAACTGATTTTTCTGATTTGATCAAATGAAAACCTAACTGTGACCTAAACCCTATCATTTGTCTTTAACATATGTGCTCTTCGGAGCAAGGGGAAAAGGACAAAGTAGCATGGAGAAATAGACCACATCTAAATCATGTGGCCAGTTGACTATGTTGATAAAGAGGTGGCAAAATGTATAAACAGGTAGTCTAAGTGTTCTCCTCCCTAAAACACTGACAACTAAAGGAAACTGTATCATCAACATATTAAAATAAGACAAGTGAATACATTAAAAAAGTGAAACATTTAAACCACTGTAAGAGTTTTTCTAAATACCTCCTATAATACACAAAACAAAAACAGTTTTCACTCTTTTTCTCAGGGAAAAAAAAGCATTGCCTTACCCTCTGTTTGAGATTTGCTCCGAAAAACTGTGCTTGGCCTTGGGTGGTCAGAAGGGTTTGGTTCCAAAGCTAAGTCTGTATAGGAAGAAGAGAAAAAGGTGTGGTGATTTAGTTGAGTAGAAAAATACATGATTTTAAAGATAGCTACACATTGATTGAAACCACTTTTAATAGTCTTGAGAAGAGCTTTTAGTAATGACAAAAAGGCAATTTTAGTAAAGGCACAATATAAAAATCCTATTGGGAAACAGCAAAATTGTAGAATCTCTCCATACATGTGGAATAAAACCATGGCTATGTCTTAGACTTCTTTAACTTGCACCTAAATAATCTATGCCATTTTTAGATGAATCATATATGTGACTCCCCTCCTATTTATCAATTAAAAATTCAGTCACCCTCTTTTAAAGCTGATATTACTAGCACATTCCAGGAACAGTCTCAAGAAGCAAGTTATGCTGTGGCCAACTACTGTCAGATACCAGCTCAATATATCAAATATGCCAAAACGAAGTGAGTTGCTTTTGGCAAATGTTCTTCAGACAATCAAATGGCTAATTCTAACTCCATTCAACAAATGAACTCATCTAATTGGCTGTGGTTTATCTGGGGGCTATTCATCATGGCAGATTTAAGAGGACTACATAAAAGTTCAATGTTCTAATCTATAGGAACACTTCCATGATAGTGATTTTTAACTTTGCCCTCTATTTCCAAAGCTAAACTCACTTCTTCATTCCACGCTGCGTGATTAATTTGGGGCTTCAATAAGAGTACTTTCTGGAGCAGATCATAGGGCTACTAGAAAAAAATTTTGGCCATACCTACACGAAAAGGTGGGTCTGCCTGTAGCCCACCTTGCACCAAGGTGGGATAGCGTCTTCTATTTAGGCAGAAATACAAAACAAGCACAAGCTACCACACAGGATAGTAAGGTTGTTGTTTAAAACAAACAAACAAACATAAAAGCCCTATGACACGTCCTCAGCAAAGTCCATCTCAAACCATTTAACCAATCTTTTAAGAAACTGGACCAAGATTCAGATAAAGAGTAATGGTTAAGGCAATTATTTCCCAAACCACATAATAACTGATCTGTTTTTGAAAGATAGCTTTGATGGTCAAAGTGAAATACAAATATATCCCTGCCTCTTAGAGAATCCAAAGAATACACACATTGATATATTAAAAACTAATTAGTCTAGTAGTGAATTCTGTCTAACCCAGCATTCCACAAATGTATCTACCTAGAATCCCCTTCTCCCACCCAGAAAGAATTTTGCACGAACAGTAATTTTGGACTTCCCGTTTTAACAGGAATCTGAGCCATCCATTTTAATGTCATTGCCAGCACTAGTAATTTACAGAGCTAAACCAACTGCTTTGTTCTTCATGAAAATTCCTTCACTGAATTTGAAGTTTATCAAGCTGCTTTTGGAGAAAATATTCTATTCAACATTTTTATGTAAAAGACCCATAGAATTATTTTAAAGTTTTTTTCTCCTACATATTTGAAAAACTAAGACAATGGGAAAATAAATTATTTCAGCTGTACACAAAATGGCAGGCAGAGACTTTCACAGCTGCCTCTAACCTATAGCTTCCGAAAGAATTCATGACTACTTACCTATACCAAAAAGAAAGTAAATAGACTACATTTGAATCTAAAAAATAAGCAGAAATGTTTGCAAAGTAGCTGTATTATTTATCAGTGTCTATGGCATGGTAAAACTTAACAATTTTCAATGGAAGTCCAGGAAAATTAAGTGCCAGAATCAAAGAGAAGCAAGCTTTAACACACACACACACACACACACACACACACCCGCCAAACCAAGATGTGCTACTACAGATCTAAATACAAAAATCAAGAAGGCTGGGATAAAAGAAATGACAACATGCAAAAAAAAAAAAGTAAACTTAGCCCAAGTGACCAGAAAAAAGCTGGCACTCTCCCTACTCTATCCTAGGGGGTTCAAAGGTAGGCACAGGACCCAGGACCGGCCAATCAATCACAGCTGTCCTGGGACTTCCCAAGAAAAGAGAAAGGCAGAACTGTACTCTAGGATCCTTAGCTAGTCTTGAGCTGCTGGACACCCCCCTTGCTATCATGAGGGGAAAGGCTTTTCAGGAGACATCAACAGAGGAGAGCAGAACTGAGGAGATCATTTAACTCCTGGGTCAAGTAGTGCTTAACTCTGTGATGTTCTTTTAACTTGCAACTGAAGGAGACCTGGTTAATCAGCAGTACTGATGATCACACTAAAGGTGGGGAAAGGTAAAAGTCACTTGCTCATTCCTTTAACAAATATCATGAGCAAAAATCTGCATGAGACAAAACGATGCTCTGTTTAAAAATTACACACAACCATTCACAATCATTAACACACAATGATTCACAACCGTTACTTTTAGTTGCTTTTCTTATACGTTAAAAAAAGCTCTAATTAGTGTACAATTTATGTCTTCTTGTTACTAACAAGCGCTCTCCACCCCACTGTTGCATATTTATTGTCTAATGAATACACACTGGCCCATCAAGTGTTATTCCTATACTGGACTTAGCCAATCCCCTATTGCTGGGGATTGGTGCTTACAAAGTTCTATTCTTAAAATATTATGAGGAAAATCTTCATGTACATAGTTTTTTAAAATAATGGTTTTATCTCCTTAGCAAAGATCTTCGGAAGTGGAATGACTAAGCCAAAAGGTTAGATCACTTTCACAGCTCCATGTACAATGCTAAATTGCTTCCTAAAGAAGGTGGGGGGCACATTAGGGTATAATGCTACCAATCATGACATTTTGAGTTCCTACCCTTGCTTTGGATACTTGAAAAAAAAAAAAAAAATTCCTACTGATATGAATGAGGACCCTCACTGTAGATCTAATTTGTATTTCTTTTGATTACACAGTTTGACCATTTTCCCACAGTTATCAGTGTCATTTCCACTTTGGTGAGTTGGCCTATCATTTGAATGTACTGTAAACACCAGGGCCCTACTGCTGTCAGTTTGCATGAGGTTTTCAGAAAATATTAATCTTTTGTTTATAGCCTATATAACTAACAATTTTCTATATAACTTGCACTTTTTGCTAATGAAAAATACCACATCACTATCTTATAGAATGGACATGTGAGCCATTAGACAGTAAACTCATACATACACACAATATTTCTGCACTTCCCATTAACTATCTTCCCAAGAGCCTAAGGAGACTATGATAAAACCTACCACACTCTTCACTATCACAAAGGTAAGACTGCCGACTATTAAGCAAAGCTTTACCACCCACCATCCCTCTCATCCCTCTCCCCACCACATGCACACACAGTAATTTAGAGACTTCAGGAAATTACTGTGCATTCAGGAAATTACATGGATTCTTCCGAAAGTTATTTCTTTAGAAACCTCTAAGAATGTTTTACCCAGGAGAACTATTCTTGAGCTCATGATTAGGGGTTATGATTAAAACTGTATTTTAAGACCCATCATTTTTGTATTATCAATTTAAATTGCAACTTATTTGACAGCATGATAGGTCGATGTAGAAAAAGTATGATTAAAAAAAAATTAAACTCGGTCTTAATGTAAACATTCCTCAGAGGAAACCTGTAAAACACCACCGACACTGAATACTGTTTTTCCTCCAACCTAAGATTCTACCAGTTGTTAAGATCCATCTCAATTGCAGTTGTTAAAAGTGTGAAAACATAGGCAACTTAGAACAAATGAAATGCGCTACTGAAGGCTAAAAGTGTTAAAAACTATGCTATCAAACTGTCGATAAATGATTTTTCCTTGTTAAAATATTAGAGGGAGAGGGAAGTGACCAAGAAAGCATCTGACAGAAGCAGCATATTTCAGAAAGCGATTAATATCAACATATTGGTTCCAATATCTTCCAAAGAAACAGGCGACGTCAGCAGTTTCTGGGCAGCTGCTGAGCACCAGTTTACTTAACGGTAACCACTGCACTTACTGACCTGCCCGAGCATCCCTACACTGGACAGTGTAGTAGTTTTATGGCTCATAATACAAACATTACAATCTTTACAATTACCATGTAAACTGATGACTTCATCTCTTTGAGTCCACACTTGCCACCGCAGTCAGGGAGTTCCTGCCAGCCAGCCCTGAGCTGGGCTGCCTCACCAGAGGGGACACAGCAGGCTCCTGCACCTGCCAGGCTACGGCTCACCCACGCCTTGACCCTGCTTCCCTAGCTTCTGACAATCCTGGCTTCCCAACTTCCCAGCTCTGGTTTCCAACTGCTTCTGTACCTGCCTCTACCCTGGTTCTCAGTTTTGCCTTATTTTAATCCTCACTCAGTGGTACAGTGATCATGACTGAGAGGTGACACATAGGTAAGTACACCTGGCTTTATATATTTCTAAAGAGTACTTTACTCAGTTTCTTGGACTTTTAAGAACCTTTCTGGGTTGCAAGTTACCTTCATTTCATTTCACATTATGCAGTGTTACTGTTTTAACTCTTAAGTTTTATTACTTTAATACACTAAAACAACAACAACAACAAAGGGTGAGAAAAAAGGTAGTATTCCAAAGAAGCTCACATAATGTCAACAATAAATCCTCTTCCTATATGCCATGCATTTGGAATTTACAGTCCTACTCTCTATCAATACTCATTTTTAAAACCTTGGACAACTCAATTTATACCTAAGAGAAGAATTCCTACACTACCTAACTCAGAACATGGTGAGAATCAAATGAAATGCAAGAGCAATCTATATACTACAGCCTATTTTAGACCCTTATTAATATCGCTTTTTTGTTCAAGCCACTGCTGGCTCTCACCTGAGCTACCGCACCAGCCTCCTAACTGGTCTCCCTCTCTGCTTCCTTCCACCCTTACAGTCTATTCTCACACAGTAGCTGGTCTGATCTCCCTCCACCCTCTCTACCCCCCTTCCCTTTTTCTAAGAATTAACATCATTCCCCTGCATATAATCCTTCAATGGTTTCCCATTACAATGAGACTAAAATTCATATTTTTTTGTCAAGGCCCACTAGGCATACAAGGTCTTAATCCCCCATATTCCTCCTGGCATTCATTCACTCAGCTGCAGCCACCCATCTTTCTGTCCTTGGCACGCATCAAGCATATTCCCTTCTTAGGAACTGCACAGAAGCCTCTTCTCCCACAGCCTCACATGGCTCTCTTAGGACTGCTCATGGGTCGCTTAAGGAGAGAAGCTGTCTTTAACCACCCCTTGTAAAACTGTCCTCCTCCCCAGCCCATTACACCTTCATTTTCTTTCTTAGTGTTCTCACTACCTGATGTTATTCTTGTGTCGTCAGCCCCCAGGCACCTCTAGAAAGTAAGGACCTGAGTTAGGATACGGGTTTTGTCTTGTCTAACCACTGTTTGTCCTGCCTCTGGAATGGTGCCTAATAATCATGTTTCAGTGTACCCAAAACCAGTTAAGTTTCTCCCAATTTTCCCACATCATCTAAGATTTCTTCTAATGCTGTCTTTTGATGTGTCTGTCACCTAAGACCAGAGTTAATTTCAGATCTCGTAGAGTAGTAGTTTAGTTACTCAGAATCAAAGACACAAGACAGGTTACCAAGAACCACGAAAATCTAAAAGAGGAAATCTAATGTTCAGTGAAAAATCAATGGTAACTTTAATTTGGGAAAAGAACATTTAATGTTAAAATACCTTTACTACACTCAAAATGGATTAGAGACCTAAGTATAAGACTGGACACTATAAAACTCTTAGAGGAAAACATAGGAAGAACACTCTTTGACATAAATCACAGCAAGATCTTTTTTGATCCACCTCCTAGAGTAATGGAAATAAAAACAAAAATAAACAAGTGGGACCTAATGAAACTTCAAAGCTTTTGCACAGCAAAGGAAACCATAAACAAGACGAAAAGACAACCCTCAGAATGGGAGAAAATATTTGCAAATGAATCAACGGACAAAGGATTAATCTCCAAAATATATAAACAGCTCATTCAGCTCAATATCAAAGAAACAAACACCCCAATCCAAAAATGGGCAGAAGACCTAAATAGACATTTCTCCAAAGAAGACATACAGACGGCCACGAAGCACATGAAAAGATGCTCAACATCACTAATTATTAGAGAAATGCAAATCAAAACTACAATGAGGTATCACCTCACTCCTGTTAGAATGGGCATCATCAGAAAATCTACAAACAACAAATGCTGGAGAGGGTGTGGAGAAAAGGGAACCCTCTTGCACTGTTGGTGGGAATGTAAATTGATACAGCCACTATGGAGAACAATATGGAGGTTCCTTAAAAAACTAAAAATAGAATTACCATATGACCCAGCAATCCCACTACTGGGCATATGCCCAGAGAAAACCATAATTCAAAAAGACACATGCACCCGAATGTTCATTGCAGCACTATTTACAATAGCCAGGTCATGGAAGCAACCTAAATGCCCATCAACAGACGAATGGATAAAGAAGTTGTGGTACATATATACAATGGAATATTACTCAGCCCTAAAAAGGAACGAAATTGAGTCATTTGTTGAGACGTGGATGGATCTAGAGACTGTCATACAGAGTGAAGTAAGTCAGAAAGAGAAAAACAAATATCGTATATTAATGCATGTATGTGGAACCTAGAAAAATGGTACAGATGAGCCAGTTTGCAGGGCAGAAGTTGAGACACAGATGTAGAGAATGGACATATGGACACCAAGGGGGGGAAACTGCGGTGAGGTGGGGATGGTGGTGTGCTGAATTGGGCGATTGGGATTGACATGTATACACTGATGTGTATAAAACTGATGCCTAATAAGAACCTGCAGTATAAAAAAACAAACAAAACAACTAATACTAAACTTTCATTGGGTTATTTGTATGGAAATATGTTAATATAAATGTTTCAGACATTACATGAAATTTCTAAAAATCTTATATTTGTATTTGTATGGAAATATGTATGGAAATATGTTAATATAAATGTTTCAGCCATTAAAAAAAAATACCTTTACTACAAAATGACTCACCCTATGAATTTAATTAAGTCGTAAGACAAAGTGTACAATCAGAATGCTATAGGGAAGTATCAATACAATGCATCAGTTTTTATCTGTGTCCCCTGAATAAAGCATTATAATGGGATTATAAAAGATGCTCAACCATAAAGGCTGGGTAAATGAATTATGCGCCAACCATTCGATGGCACAGTAAACAGTTGGTAAAAGGCAGGCTGTAGAGCTATGCGCAGTTGCATGGAAATACATCACCCTGGAGCACTCTCTAGGTGTCAGCACAGTTCCAGGAGCTTCATGTTGTTACTTTTGTTTATAACAAAAAGTTACAAAGTGGCACATAAAGAACAATCCCATCTTTGTAAAATAAACACAGTGCTATGTTTATATGCATACAAAAGGTTCAGGAAGAATCAACACCAAAATATTAATAAAAATTCTGGATATTCTGAGTGTGAGTGAAGGACTTTTCTGTGTTTTCTAAATCTTTTACATCAAACGTTTATTAATACTGTCACCAAAAAAAGGAAAGATCTGTTGCTCAGAGGTTTTTCCACATCATATTGCCAATTCCTACCCTACCCACTCTTCAGGGGGATGGGAGGTAGGGCTCACTTGAGAGAGCACCTTTCACCAGAAAATTAGCAAAGCTCCTAAGGTCAGACATAAAGGCTGTATGAAAAGTTGATGAATAAACATAAAATCAGATAATAGGACCGTAGCATCTTATTTTCTATTATGACACTACCATCAGTTATATTAGATATACTGTTAAAGACAAAGTAGTAAAAAATTCTTTTGAGTCTATCTGAAATCTATACTACGTTCTTAGGAGTTACTTTTTTGAGATGGCTTGAAGAAATCATGTTCTTCTCCAATGTTTCTGAAGAACAAGACAGAGCATCATTTATGTACGATTTTCTCTAAGTAACCAAATAATTCTTCCCTGTAGAAAAGCCAAAATGTTTTATATCTGAGTAGGTATTTCTCAGTTTCCAGGGAAACTGATACAAAATTGTCTGAAATAAAGACATTAAGAGCAAACTTCCAATGTGCCTGTACTTTATATTTGGTGTTCTGACCTTGTTTCTATGGAAACTTAATTAATAGGCAAATGCTGAAATTCAGGTTTCTCTTATCACTTTATTGAATGCCCCCCCAAAAAAGACAAATTGAAATGAAATTTTAACAATCATGTTAAACATAAAAAAGTAAATGCTGTACTCATGAACTCTATTTTTCCAGTTCCTGATTTAGCACTCCTTCCTTATCATACATAGTCGTATGCTAAATGCTTAGTACCTTACCTGCCCGCTTACCAGCTTCCCCTAATGTCCCTCTGTCCAGGGCATTCTCGGCTTCAACTGGATTTCACCAGAACAAACTCTTTAAATTATATCAACGTGTTTACCTGACTGATAAATTTAGGCTATTTCATGACTTCTACTTTTATTCATATCCATTGCAATGTATGTACAGACAGAGAATGGAGAGGTAATTGTTGCTTCTGAGTTGTGTACAATAAACTGGAATGGCAATAATCAAAACTGGAGTATGCTGAGATAGGCCTAACTTATGGATAAATTATAAAATATAAGGTGCACTCTAAACAGTTTCTTAAGCATCCCAAGAACTGAATTTGGCATATCTACCACCTCCCAAGTCTGTCTCTTCTGTTCAGTAGCTGTGTTACACAGTCATTTCAGATCTCCAAGTCTTGGCTTCTTCATCGGCAACAGAGGGAGAATATATACGGGCCTTATTTGTAGATGGAAGGGCCAAGTGAAATACACAAGAAAATGCATTGTAAATCTGAAAAGAATTCTATAAAGGTCCAATTTTCGTCTCTCATCCTACACTAGCCAACTACTAACTGTTTTTAAAAATCATTTAGAGGCTTACCTTATAGCAACAAGCAGAGCAGTTTTCACAAGTACTTACATGCTTTGTGTTTAAAGCTACAATTAATTCACATAATGTGCTCATTCTTTCACAATATCTAACTATTCTGAAAAGGGAGTACTTTCCACTTACAAAGCCACGTCCATCATAAGGGTGAATCCACAGGCTTAATTATTCTAACTTTTAAAGAAATTAAATAAACCCAACTAAAATTTAAATAGAAGAGCTGTAAGACATTTCGTCTATGAAATAATGAAATAATCTCTGGCATTTCAATGAAACAAATGGGCCAGTGGGGCTTTAACATCTTTATGATACAATGTTTTATACTTCAAAGAACAGTCTTTATTAAAGTGCCACTATGCTACCCAGAAATTTTTTTTTTTAACCTAGAGCCATCCCTTTCCAAAATTCTAGAGGCAAAAATCAAACATTTCCTCTCTTCTCTCTCTCCTCTCCTCCCCGACAACACCCACCCCCAGCCACTTAGTCTTCAGAACTTTTACCTGAACATTCTTAAAGTTGAATAGTATTCTACTGGGCGGGGGGGGGGGGGGGGCGGAGGAGGGAGCCATGGAGACATTTTTCTGCAGGATGGATGTGGTATGTTAACTCCCAAACCTTTATATTACAAATGACAATCTGAATTTGTTTTTTCTCCTTTGAAACTTCTGTCCAGCAGTCTCAGGAACCACCTCACCCCTCCCTTACAACAGGCAACGTGCAAAAGAAGTCGGTTAAGGCTGTGCAGCTGAAGACATACTTGTGTCAAAGTGGGAATTTAAAAGTAATCAGAACTCCATGGGGTCTCCTTTGGTAAAGAAAAAAAACCCAACAACTATTCTCTGCAGCCGTGGCAGTAACGTTTCACACCGTTCCCAGTTATTTTAAGCCCCTCTCCCACCATTTTCTTTCCTATCGTGTTCAAATTATAGTTAGAAGGGATAAAGTAGCTTCTATCAGGGCGACTGAAAACATTAAAATCCAAAGAATTTTAGTTAAGAACACCACACTGACTCTGTCCATCTCTATTTTGAATTTAAATGACAAATCCTCTAATGTTTGTCTTAATTGTCTCGAGTATCAACTACCTTAACGAACAGAAGTCTATCATCAGGCCCTTACCTAGTTCCTTCGCTTAGGTACCATCTGGACAGGGAGACGGGATGGATACGCCGAAGTTAGAGTATTTAAGTTTTCATTAAGAAAAGAGAGAATACACCAGAAAGTCTCTGCTAAGTCCCACGAGATGTTAAATAGAACCACGAACAGGAAGGGCTGCGGATTGGAGGGTCTCAGGCCGGGCTGGGAAATGGGAACGGGGGAAAGAATTGGGCATTCGGGTAGGGAAGAGGGAAGGAGACTGGCCGGACGCGACTGGTAAAGAATAAGGGGTGGGGACGCCAAGCAGAGCCAGCCTTCGTCCCCGGTGCCCAGCCCTGGGAGAGCCAACTCCGGGCAAGAAGGAGCCCTAGGCGGCGTCTCCCTCCCGGGGGACCCTGGGGGCGGCGGAGGCCAGAGGTAAGCCCGAGAGCAGATGGCGCCTACCCCGCGAGGGGCGAGGCGCGCCAGCCGCTTCTTACCTTCGGGCATCTCCCGGTCGCTGATGTGCTGCAGGTGGTGGCCTTCGCCACCTGCGAAATCCAACTCGGCGGGTTCCACGGTAGCCGCCGCCGGAGCTACTGCCACCGCGTTCCCGGCCGCCGCCTTGTAGACCTCAGACTCACAGTCCGGCTCCGCTGACCCCCTGCGCCGACCCAACTTGGGGCTGGCATTGGGGCACAGGCAACAAGACAGCGAGTTCCCCATGGGGCGCCTTCACTCCTCGCCGCCGCCGCCTCCGCTCGTCCCCCGACTCCGCCGAGCTCAGAAGCCGCCCCCTCCCCCAACAATGGCGCGGCGGGCACTGGCAGCCCCGGGCTATGCCGGGGCTGTGCCGCACATGCAGACGCGACTTCGCCCGCCGCTCTCCTGTCTGCCCAGCCGCCGGGCCCCGGGCAGGGGCGGCAGGGGCGGCCGCACCCCCGCCGCCGCCGCCTCCCCGGAGCCAACTAGTCTGTGAGGGCGGTGACCAGACCGGCTTATTTAAAAGGGGTGGGAACCAGACAAGTGCTGAGACGCGCAGCCACTGCAGGGAGAGAGTGCAGCCGGAGCTCCTCCTCCTTCCGCCGCTGCCTCCCGACTGAAAGTAGCTAGCCCGGCCGGCCCTTGCCTACCGGAATGTGTCCTTCGGTCACCTGGTTACGACGGGCCAATCACGACCAGAGTTCCCTCAGAGCGCAGGCATGTGACTCACAATGCCCCGCCCCTGCCCGCGGCTGCCCCGCCCCCCCGAGCGGCGCGCCCCGGACTCTGGTTTCCATTCATCTCTCGCGCTCCAAGCTTTCCAGTCCTGCGGGAAGCGCCGCGGGAGTTTGTTAATCGAAGCCGTCCTGAGTCAGTGGGCTCTGTAGAAAGCCCCTGTTCCTAAAATGCCAGTTCAGTTAGCAACTCGGTTTCACCGGGTCGACAGTTGACTCATTTGATGTATTGCTCAACGAACTTAGTTTCACCCCAATTTTTGACCGTTTTTTATAACTGAATGCTCCTCCGGTCTTGCCTTCCAAAGAGTGTTAGTTTCCACCTACAGTTTAACCATAGCAACCCCCGGGGCCCTGGTCCTACTCTCAATAAAGAGCTGTGGCTGTGTCTTGAATGAGACTCGAGGACACGTCACCCCTCCACTTCCTCATCAGTAAATTAGGTACCGAACTCCTCCCTCCCACCTCTGAGGCGCTGGGATTCAGCAACTCGCTTTTCTCGCCTGTTTCTCTCTTCCACGGCAGGAGTTTCCAGGTTTCCCTACTTTAGCCAACAACAACGCATAAAGCACGATTTTCTCATACAAACTTGAGAGTCACAAAGTGAAGTACCACGGTCTTGATTTGATAAAGATGATAACGATAGTTAACATTTGGCAAACACTATGCGCCCGCCCCCGTTCCAAGTGAGGTACTCATTTAACCCTCGGGAACAAAATCCTCAGAAACCTTCATTTTACAGATTTTACAGAAGCTAAGTAACGTTCCCAAGGTCACATGATTGCTCAGGGGTGTGGCCAGGATTTGATCCCTGATTGTGTGGATCCCCAAAGGCACCTTATTGTGATCATCAGAAAATAAAGGTAGAAGTCAAATTTGGTTGGAAGTGGCATAGTGTATCAGGATTTTCGTTTTTTAAGGAGGAACAATTTTTTGATGTGGATTTTAAAATACTTTCCCTTCATTCAACATTGATTAGTCCCTCCTACATGCCAGGCACCCGTGTGTGAAAAATAGTCCTGCCCTCAGTGACCTCAGGCACGGTGAGAAAACAAAGGCTTAGAAAGCCCAATAGTCTGAGGTCACACTGCTGCAAAGTACTTAAACCTGAAATTCAAACCTAGATCTATTAACCCCAAGTAGATGCTGGGGTAAAGAGCTTGGTTTTCTTCCCAGAAACATGAGAGCCATTGAATGTTGTGAAGTTAAGGAGTCACTATCAGGTGGTTTGTAGTGAGGTCACGCTTGAGAATAAGTAGGACTGATGGAAGCAACAAAACCCATTAAGAGACTTTATATTCATCTAAGAGAGGAGTGAGGGTTCAAACTAAAGGCAGTGGCAGAGATTGGAGTGGAGGGAAAGGATCTGAGGTCATTTGGGAGGTAGAATAGAAGTGCTCAGTGACTAGATATGGAGCGGGAAGGGGAAAAGAGAAGCAAAAATGGCTGCTAGGGTTCTGGCTTAGGGAACTATGTAGAGTGTGGTTACTTTTTCTTAGATAGTGCAGGAAAAGGAAGAGGTTTGGGAAGGAAGATCATTCTGGGTTCTGTTAAGCGGAACATGGAAATGGAGCTCTCTGGTTGAAAGTAGGCCTCTGCAGGCTAAGTCCATTTTGTGATATCCCAACTTATGTTTTCAAAAATAACACATTAAATCAATTTAAACATGTGATTGGGGAAATTCCCTAATGTTGACAGCTAAGAATATCACATTTTTCATGGAGCAACTTGGAATCTATGGTTTTAGTAAATGAGGCATCCTATGTAAAATAAAACTGGTAAATGAGAGCTCTACCCACCACCAGAGCCTCCCATCAAGTCTCTTAAATAGCCTCAACCAACAGAGGGCAGACAGCAGAAGCAAGAAAAACTACAATCCTGCAGCCTGTGGACCAAGAAACACAGTTAGAGAAAGATAGACAAGATGAAAAGGCAGAGGGCTATGTACCAGATGAAGGAACAAGAAAAAACCCCAGAAAAACAACTAAATGAAATGGAGATAGGCAACCTTCCAGAGAAAGAATTCAGAATAATGATAGTGAAGATGATTCAAGACCTCGGAATAAGAATGGAGGCAAAGATTGAGAAGATACAAGAAATGATTAACAAAGACCTAGAAGAATTAAAGAACAAACAAACAGAGATGACCAATACAATAACTGAAATGAAAACTACACTAGAAGGAATCAATAGCAGAATAACTGAGGCAGAAGAACGCATAAGTGACCTGGAAGACAGAATGGTGGAATTCACTGCTGCGGAACAGACTAAAGAAAAAAGAATGAAAAGAAATGAAGACAGCCTAAGAGACCTCTGGGACAACATTAAACGCAACAACATTCGCATTATAGGGGTCCCAGAAGGAGAAGAGAGAGAGAAAGGACCAGAGAAAATATTTGAAGAGATTATAGTCGAAAACTTCCCTAACATGGGAAAGGAAATAGCCACCCAAGTCCAGGAAGCGCAGAGAGTCCCATACAGGATAAACCCAAGGAGAAACACGCTGAGACACATAGTAATCAAAGTGGCAAAAATTAAAGACAAAGAAAAATGATTGAAAGCAGCATGGGAAAAACGACAAATAACATACAAGGGAACTCCCATAAGGTTAACAGCTGATTTCTCAGCAGAAACTCTGCAAGCCAGAAGGGAGTGGCATGATATACTTAAAGTGATGAAAGGGAAGAACCTACAACCAAGATTACTCTACCCGGCAAGGATCTCATTTAGATTTGATGGAGAAATCAAAAGCTTTACAGACAAGCAAAAGTTAAGAGAATTCAGCACCACCAAACCAGCTCTACAACAAATGCTAAAGGAACTTCTCTAAGTGGGAAACACAAGAGAGGAAAAGGACCTACAAAAACAAACCCAAAACAATTAAGAAAATGGTCATAGGAACATACATATCGATAATTACCTTAAACGTGAATGGATTAAATGCCCCAACCAAAAGACATAGACTGGCTGAATGGATACAAAAACAAGACCCATATATATGCTGTCTACAAGAGACCCACTTTAGACCTAGGGACACATACAGACTGAAAGTGAGGGGATGGAGAAAGATATTCCATGCAAATGGAAATCAAAAGAAAGCTGGAGTAGCTATACTCATATCAGATAAAATAGACTTTAAAATAAAGAATGTTACAAGAGACAAGGAAGGACACTACATAATGATCAAGGGATCAATCCAAGAAAAAGATATAACAATTATAAATATACATGCACCCAACATACAAGCACCTCAATACATAAGGCAACTGCTAATAGCTGTAAAAGAGGAAATCAACAGTGACACAATAATAGTGGGAGACTTTAACACCTCACTTACACCCATGGACAGATCATCCAGACAGAAAATTAATAAGGAAATACAAGCTTTAAATGACACAATAGACCAGAGAGATTTAATTGATATTTATAGGACATTCCATCCAAAAACAGCAGATTACACTTTCTTCTCAAGTGCACATGGAACATTCTCCATGATAGATCCCATCTTGGGTCACAAATCAAGCCTTGGTAAATTTAAGAAAACTGAAATCATATCAAGCATCTTTTCCGACCACAGTGCTGTAAGATTAGAAATCAATTACAGGGAAAGAAAACGTAAAAAACACAAACACATGGAGGCTAAACAATACGTTACTAAATCTCTTCACCAAGAGATCAGTGAAGAAATCAAAGAGGAAATTAAAAAATACCTAGAGACAAATGACAATGAAAACACGATGATCCAAAACCTATGGGATGCAGCAAAAGCAGTTCTAAGAGGGAAATTAATAGCAATACAAGCCTACCTCAAGAAACAAGAAAAATCTCAAATAACCAAGCTAACCTTACACCTAAAGGAACTAGAGAAAGAAGAACAAACAAACCCAAAGTTAGTAGAAGGAAAGAAATCATAAAGATCAGAGCAGAAAGAAATGAAATAGACACAAAGAAAATAATAGCAAAGATCAATAAAACTAAAAGCTGGTTCTTTGAGAAGATAAACAAAACTGATCAACCTTTAGCCAGACTCATCAAGAAAAAGAGGGAGAGGACTCAAATCAATGAAATTAGAGATGTAAAGGAGAAGTTACAACGGACACCGCAGAATTACAAAGTATCATGAGAGACTACTACACACAACTCTATGCCAATAAAACGGACAACCTGGAGGAAATGGACAAATTCTTAGGCATAACCTTTCAAGAGTGAACCAGGAAGAAATAGAGAATATGAACAGACCAATCACAAGTAATGAAATTGAAATGGTGATTAAAAATCTTCCAACAAACAAAAGTCCAGGACCAGATGGCTTCACAGGTGAATTCTATCAAACATTTAGAGAAGAGTTAATACCCATCCTTCTCAAACTCTTCCAAAAAATTGCAGAGGAAGGAACACTCCCAAACTCATTCTATGAGGCCACCATCACCCTGATACCAAAACCAGACAGAGATACCTCAAAAAAAGAAAATTACAGACCAATATCACTGATGAATATAGATGCAAAAATCCTTAACAAAATACTAGCAAACAGAATCCAACAACACATGAAAACGATCATACACCATGATCAAGTGGGATCTATCCCAGGGATGCAAGGATTCTTCAATATACGCAAATCAATCAATGTGATACACCATATTAAGAAACTGAAGAAGAAAAACCATATAATCATCTCAATAGATGCAGAAAAAGCTTTTGACAAAATTCAACACCCATTTCTGATAAAAACTCTCCAGAAAGTGGGCATAGAGGGAACCTACCTCAACATAATAAAGGCCATATACGACAAACCCAAAGCAAAACATCATTCTCAATGGTGAAAAACTGAAAGCATTTCCTCTAAGACCAGGAACAAGAAAAGGATGTCCACTCTCACCACTATTACTCAACACAGTTTTGGAAGTCCTAGCCACAGCAGTCAGAGAAGAAAAATAAAAGGAATCCAAATTGGAAAAGAAGAAATAAAACTTATTGTTTTTAGATGACATGACACTATACATAGAGAATCCTAAAGATGCCACCAGAAAACTACTAGAGCTAATCAATGAATTTGGTAAAGTTGCAGGATACAAAATTAATGCACAGAAATCTCTTGCATTCCTATACACTAACAATGAAAGATCAGAAAGAGAAATTAAGGAAACAATCCCATTCACCATTGCAACAAAAAGAGTAAAATACCTAGGAATAAACCTACCTAGGGAGACAAAAGACCTGTACTCACAAAACTATAAGACACTGATGAAAGAAATCAAAGATGACACAAACAGATGGAGAGATATACCATGTTCTTGGATTGGAAGAATCAATATGGTGAAAATGACTATACTACCCAAAGCAATCTACAGATTCAATGCAATCCCTATCAAAATACCAGTGGCATTATTTACAGAACTAGAACAAAAAACCTGAAAACTTGTAGGAGGCACAAAAGACCCCAAATAGCCAAAGCAGTCTTGAGGGAAGAAAACAGAGCTGGAGGAATCAGACTCCCTTACTTCAGACTATACTACAAAGCTACAGTAATCAAGACAATATGGTACTGGCCCAAAACCAGAACTATAGATCAATGGAACAGGATAGAAAGCCCAGAGATAAACCCACACACCTATGGTCAACTAATCTATGACAAAGGAGGCAAGGATATAAAATGGAGAAAAGACAGTCTCTTCAATAAGTGGTGCTGGGAAAACTGGACAGCTACTTGTAAAAGAATGAAATTAGAACACTCCCTAACACCATACACAAAAATAAACTCAAAATGGATTAGAGACCCAAATGTAAGACCGGACACTATAAAACTCTTAGAGGACACATAGGAAGAACACTCTTTGACATAAATCACAGCAAGATCTTTTTTGGTCCACCTCCTAGAGTAATGGAAATAAAAACAAAAATAAACAAATAGGACCTAATGAAACTTAAAAGTTTTGCACAGCAAAGGAAACTACAAACAAGATGAAAAGACAACCCTCAGAATGGGAGAAAATATTTGCAAATGAGTCAACGGACAAATGATTAATCTCCAAAATATATAAACAGCTCATGCAGCTCAATATTAACAAAAAACAAACAACCCAATCAAAAAATGGGCAGAAGACCTAAATAGACATTTCTCCAAAGAAGACATCCAGATGGCCAAGAAGCACATGAAAAGCTGCTCAACATCACTAATTATTAGAGACATGCAATCAAAACTACATTGAGGTATCACCTTACGCCGGTCAGAATGGGCATCCTCAGAAAATCTACAAACAACAAATGCTGGAGAGGGTGTGGAGGAGAGAGAACTCTCTTGCACTGTTGGTGGGAATGTAAATTGATACAGCCGCTATGGAGAACAGTATGGAGGTTCCTAAAAAAACGAAAAATAGAATTACCACATGACCCAGCAGTCCCACTACTGGGCATATACCCACAGAAAACCATAATTCAAAAAGACACATGCACCCCAATGTTCACTGCAGCACTATGTACAATAGGCAGGATATGGAAGCAACCTAAATACCCATCAGCAGACAAATGGATAAAGAAGATGTGGTACATATATACAATAGAATATTACTCAACCATAAACAGGAACGAAATTGGGTCATTTGTAGTGACGTGGATGGATCTACGTCATACAGAGTCTGTCATACAGAGTGAAGTTAAGTCAGAAAGAGAAAAACAAATATCGTATATTAACGCATATATGTGGAACCTCGAAAAACCAGTTTGCAGGGCAGAAATAGAGATACAAGTGTAGAGAACAAGGCGGGGAGAGTGGTGGGGGGGTGTTCTGGTGGGATGAACTGGGAGACTGGGAGTGACATGTATACACTAATATGTATAAAATGGATAACTAAGAAGAACCTGCTGTATAAAAAAATAAATAAAATAAAATACAAAAATTAAAAAAAAAAAAATAGAGAAGTCACCCTGCTCCTTGTGTGTATCCTGCCTTGTGGCTGAAGCCCCTGGCACCACGGGGCAGAGCATGCCTGGACCATGTTGAATTGCTGAGAGCTCTTGGGGCTGGCAGGGACATATGACAGGGGCAGGGACTGGGGTGCTGGGGCAGCTGGGACCAGGAGTTTCGGAGATTTCAGGAGTTGCAGGAGTGAGCTCAGCCAGCTCCCCACAAAGAGGAGCCTTGGTCCCAGGCAAGGGAGAGAAGGTACGAAATCAGGCTCAGACCTGCAGTCATTTCTTGAAGGTTGCAGCTCATGGCTCACCATCACCTCTCTCTCCATCAGTACCCCTGACCTGTCTTGAGGGTTTCCGTTTCTGCACAGATGATATTTCCAACAAACTGGCCTTGAAGTTCTCATGCCTCACTTCCAAAGATCTTGAACTCTCTGCCACACACACCCAAGGTCATACACTAGGCCCATGCTGGCCACTATAGGAACCACTAGCCATGTGTGCTATTTAAATCTTAGTTAATTAAAATGAAATAAAATTTAAAACTCAGGTCCTCAGTCCCACGGCCCACATTTCAGGGACTCGATAGTCACATGTGGCTAGTGGCTACCATACTGGATCACGCAGAGAGCATGCTTACCACCACAGAAAGGTGTATTGGACGGTGCTGCCCTAGACCCTGTCACTAACAGAAACTGCCCCCTTTCTATTACCAATGTCCAGCACCCCCCTAGAGACTCCCACCTCCTCCTTGTATAGACTCTGACTCTAATGCAGCCTTCAACCACAATGGGATTTTCAATCTCTGTCCAGGGACACCTCAGAGATACTGAGGGGTCGGTTCCAGACCACCGCAAGAAAGCGAATATCACGTGAAGTTTTTGGTTTCCACTGCATATAAAAGTTATGTTTATACTATACTCTAGTCTACTAAATGTGCAATAGCCTTTTGTTTAAAAAGACACGGAGTATACCTTAATTTAAAAATACTTTATTGCTAAAAATGTGAACCAATATCTGCCAATGCTAGGTTGCTACAAACCTTCAACGTGTAAAAAACGCAGTATCTGCAAAGTACGATAAAATGAGGTCTGCCCATATTAGTTTCCTGAGGCTGCTGTAACCAACTACCACAAACTGTGTTGATTCTCTCATGGTCCCTCACAGTTCTGGAGGTCAGAAGTCCAAAATCAAGGTGTAGGCAGGGCCAGGCTCTCTCTGAAAGCTCTAGGGGAGGATCCTTCCTTGCCTCTTTCTAGCATCATTGTCTAGGGGTTGCCAACAATCCTTGGCTTGTGGCTGCATGACTCCAATCTGTCTCTGGCTCCACCACTGCCACCCTAGTCACCATCACCTCTATGGAAAATGTACGGCAGTTCCTGAGAAAATTAAAAATAGAAAACCATATGATCCAGCAATCCCATTTCTGGATATATATCCAAAGAAATGGAAAGCAGGGTCTTGAAGAGATATTTACATCCCCGTGTTCACAGCAGCATTGATCACAATTGCCAAGAGGCGGAAGCAACCCAAGTGTCCATCAACGGATGAACGGATGATCACCATGTGGTATATACACACAATAGAATATCATTCAGCCTTACACAGCAAGTTCTGACAGACAGGTGAACCTTGGGAACCTTATGCTAAGTACAATAAACTAGTCACAAAAAGACAAACACAGTATGATACCACCTCCATGGAATTTAGATTAGATTAGTCAAATTTTTAGAGCCAGAAGGAACTGTGGTTGCCAGGAGCTGGGGGCAGGAGGATATGGGTAGTTAATGTTTAATGTGTACAGAGTTTCACTTTGGGCAGATGAAGAGAGTTCTGGAGGTTGGCTGCATGGTAATGCGAATATAGTCAACAGTACTGAACTGCACGCTGACAAATGGTTACCTTGGTAAATTTAATGCTGTGTGTATTCTATGGGCCCCCCCCCAAAATAAAACAAAAAGCCTGTGTCTTTTGCTGCCCTGGCCCCAGGCTAGCCCCACCCTTACACGGGACACTGCTCTGCGAGGGTGTGTCCTGGGTGGACTTTAACAACCAGGCCCTGGGGCATCACGGGAGGAGCGAAAATGGAGAAATGGTACTCACCCGCCTTGGGTGCTATGGGGCCAAAAGGTCGGGCACGGCCAGTGGACTTAACCGGCAAGGAGCCGTGCCTGAGCCTGAGCCTGCGCCTGCCGGCTGCCCTGGAGCCTGAGCAGCACCTCCGTCCCTCCTAACAGAATATGATCTGGCTCTGGGAAAGCCCTAAGAGGGACCTCATCCTACACTGTGCTTAAAAGCAAACCATTCAAGGCCCAGAGAGGGCAAGTGACTGGTTCTGGGTCACTCAGCAAGTCAGAGGCAGAGCCAAGTCCTGAAGTGTGGCTCCTCTGATTCTAGAGCGTCATTTCTTTCATCTCTCATGTATACCGTGCCCTTTTTCTGACAATGTGAGTGTCAGCGATTCTATCCGGAACGTGGGCCTGACACTGACAACTCAGAAGGCTGAACTAAGCAGTGGGGAGTTGGGTGAGGGCCCGTGGATTGATGGTCAGGGATCAGTTACCTGCTTTACGGGAGAAACTGCTGCCTCCATCCTTGGGTGGGTCTCTGGGGTCAGAGCCAGATCCATCTGGCCCCTGGGGTGGCCCCTGTGGTGGCTTGCCAGGAGAACCATCAGAGGTCTGGTTGGATGACTGGGAAGGTTCATCCTCCTCTGGAAAAACAAAAAAAAGAGGTGGGGGAGCTCCCAGCAGGGTGGGCAGCTGAGGGACTAGAGGCCCCACACTGCGCCCTCCACCATCTCCCGAAACTCCCAAGAACTCTGATGTTGGGAGGGGACCTCAATGGCAGCTGTGCTAAGAGGTGACAAAGATGCTTGGAGGTGAACCCAAGGAGAAGACAGAGAGAGGCAGACCCAGCACCAACGCGGAGCTGGCAGGTTCCAGACTTCACAGAGCAGGAGTGTGAGGCCCAGGAGATTAGAGACCTAATGGGGCACAGTGCACCTGGTGGCAGCTCCAGGCCAGAACCCAGACCCCCTCCGCCCTGGTTCAGGCACCCCAAGCCCTGGGCCACCCCGCCCTCTGGAGCTTCCCTAGGGCACTCACCATCAGAGGGGGATTCCGGCCGGAAGGGGTCAGTGGCATCTCCTCCCCCACTCTCTATGGCTTTAGCTGACATCTTGGAGGCAGTGTGGGAACACTAGGTGCAGAGCCAAGGACACCACTATCTTTCTGAGAAACAGAGTGTGAAAATCAGAAGTGCTCTGCCTGATTTATGATGGACTGGTGGGGGGAGGGCAGGGGCACCTCTCTGTTGCCCCAGACTTGTCCTCTGTCCTACAGGAGCCTGCGGGCACTTCCAGCCTGCCCCCCAAATCTGCACACGACCACAGCTTTTTTTTTTTTTTTTCATGTAATGTCTGAAACATTTATATTAACATATTTCCATACATATTTCCATAGAAATACAAATATAAGATTTTTAGAAATTTCATGTAATGTCTGAAACATTTATATTAACATATTTCCATACAAATAACCCAATGAAAGTTTAGTATTAGTTGTTTTGTTTGTTTTTTTATACTGCAGGTTCTTATTAGGCATCAGTTTTATACACATCAGTGTATACATGTCAATCCCAATCGCCCAATTCAGCACACCACCATCCCCACCTCACCGCAGTTTTCCTCCCTTGGTGTCCATATGTCCATTCTCTACATCTGTGTCTCACCTTCTGCCCTGCAAACTGGCTCATCTGTACCATTTTTCTAGGTTCCACATACATGCATTAATATACGATATTTGTTTTTCTCTTTCTGACTTACTTCACTCTGTATGACAGTCTCTAGATCCATCCACGTCTCAACAAATGACTCAATTTCGTTCCTTTTTAGGGCTGAGTAATATTCCATTGTATATATGTACCACAACTTCTTTATCCATTCGTCTGTTGATGGGCATTTAGGTTGCTTCCATGACCTGGCTATTGTAAATAGTGCTGCAATGAACATTTGGGTGCATGTGTCTTTTTGAATTACGGTTTTCTCTGGGTATATGCCCAGTAGTGGGATTGCTGGGTCATATGGTAATTCTATTTTTAGTTTTTTAAGGAACCTCCATATTGTTCTCCATAGTGGCTGTATCAATTTACATTCCCACCAACAGTGCAAGAGGGTTCCCTTTTCTCCACACCCTCTCCAGCATTTGTTGTTTGTAGATTTTCTGATGATGCCCATTCTAACAGGAGTGAGGTGATACCTCATTGTAGTTTTGATTTGCATTTCTCTAATAATTAGTGATGTTGAGCATCTTTTCATGTGCTTCGTGGCCGTCTGTATGTCTTCTTTGGAGAAATGTCTATTTAGGTCTTCTGCCCATTTTTGGATTGGGGTGTTTGTTTCTTTGATATTGAGCTGAATGAGCTGTTTATATATTTTGGAGATTAATCCTTTGTCCGTTGATTCATTTGCAAATATTTTCTCCCATTCTGAGGGTTGTCTTTTCGTCTTGTTTATGGTTTCCTTTGCTGTGCAAAAGCTTTGAAGTTTCATTAGGTCCCACTTGTTTATTTTTGTTTTTATTTCCATTACTCTAGGAGGTGGATCAAAAAAGATCTTGCTGTGATTTATGTCAGAGTGTTCTTCCTATGTTTTCCTCTAAGAGTTTTATAGTGTCCAGTCTTATATTTAGGTCTCTAATCCATTTTGAGTTTATTTTTGTGTATGGTGTTAAGGAGTATTCTAATTTCATTCTTTTACATGTAGCTGTCCAGTTTTCCCAGCACCACTTATTGAAGAGACTGTCTTTTCTCCATTGTATATCTTTGCCTCCTTTGTCATAGATTAGTTGACCATAGGTGCGTGGGTTAATCTCTGGGCTTTCTATCTTGTTCCATTGATCTATGTTTCTGTTTTTGTGCCAGTACCATATTGTCTTGATTACTGTAGCTTTGTAGTATAGTCTGAAGTCAGGGAGTCTGATTCCTCCAGCTCCATTTTTTTGCCTCAAGACTGCTTTGGCTATTCGGGATCTTTTGTGTCTCCATACAAATTTTAAGATGATTTGTTCTAGCTCCGTAAAAAATGCCATTGGTAATTTGATAGGGATTGCATTGAATCTGTAGATTGCTTTGGGTAGTATACTCATTTTCACAATGTTGATTCTTCCAATCCAAGAACATGGTATATCTCTCCATCTGTTGGTATCATCTTTAATTTCTTTCATCAGTGTCTTATAGTTTTCTGCATACAGGTCTTTTGTCTCCCTAGGTAGGTTTATTCCTAGGTATTTTATTCTTTTTGTTGCAATGGTAAATGGGAGTGTTTCCATAATTTCTCTTTCAGATTTTTCATCATTAGTGTATAGGAATGCAAGAGATTTCTGTGCATTAATTTTGTAGCCTGCAACTTTACCATATTCATTAATTAGCTCTAGCAGTTTTCTGGTGGCAGTTTTAGGATTCTCTATGTATAGTATCATGTCATCTGCAAACAGTGACAGTTTTACTTCTTCTTTTCCAATTTGTATTCCTTTTATTTCTTTTTCTTCTCTGATTGCCGTGGCTAGGACTTCCAGAACTATGTTGAATAATAGTGGTGAGAGTGGACAACCTTGTCTCGTTCCTGATCTTAGAGGGAATGGTTTCAGTTTTTCACCATTGAGAACGAGGTTGGCTGTGGGTTTGTCATATATGGCCTTTATTATGTTGAGGTAGGTTCCCTCTATGCCCACTTTCTGGAGAGTTTTTATCAGAAATGGGTGTTGAATTTTGTCAAAAGCTTTTTCTGCATCTATTGAGATGATCATATGGTTTTTATACTTCAGTTTGTTAATATGGTGTATCACATTGATTGATTTGCGTATATTGAAGAATCCTTGCATCCCTGGGATAAATCCCACTTGATCGTGGTGTATGATCCTTTTAATGTGTTGTTGGATTCTGTTTGCTAGTATTTTGTTGAGGATTTTTGCATCTATATTCATCAGTGATATTGGTCTGTAATTTTCTTTTTTTGTAGTGTCTTTGTCTGGTTTTGGTATCAGGGTGATGGTGGCCTCATAAAATGAGTTTGGGAGTGTTCCTTCCTCTGCAATTTTTTGGAAGAGTTTGAGAAGGATGGGTGTTAGCTCTTCTCTAAATGTTTGATAGAATTCACCTGTGAAGCCACCTGGTCCTGGACTTTTGTTTGTTGGAAGATTTTTAATCACAGTTTCAATTTCATTACTTGTGATTGGTCTATTCATATTTTCTGTTTCTTCCTGATTCAGTCTTGGAAGGTTATACCTTTCTAAGAATTTGTCCATTTCTTCCAGGTTGTCCATTTTATTGGCATAAAGTTGCTTGTAGTAGTCTCTTAGGATGTTTTGTATTTCTGCGGTGTCTGTTGTAACTTCTCCTTTTTCATTTCTGATTTTATTGATTTGAGTCCTCTCCCTCTTTTTCTTGATGAGTCTGGCTAATGGCTTATCAATTTTGTTTATCTTCTCAAAGAACCAACTTTTAGTTTTATTGATCTTTGCTATTGTTTTCTTTGTTTCTATTTCATTTATTTCTGCTCTGATCTTTATGATTTCTTTCCTTCTGCTAACTTTGGGTTTTGTTTGTTCTTCTTTCTCTAGTTTCTTTAGGTGTAAGGTTAGATTGTTTACTTGAGATTTTTCTTGTTTCTTTAGGTAGGCTTGTATAGCTATAAACTTCCCTCTTAGAACCGCTTTTGCTGCATCCCATAGGTTTTGGGTCGTCGTGTTTTCATTGTCATTTGTCTCTAGGTATTTTTTTATTTCCTGTTTGATTTCTTCAATGATCTCTTGGTTATATAGTAACGTATTGTTTAGCCTCCATGTGTTTGTCTTTTTTACGTTTTTTTCCCTGTAATTCATTTCTAATCTCATAGCGTTGTGGTCAGAAAAGATGCTTGATATGATTTCAATTTTCTTAAATTTACTGAGGCTTGATTTGTGACCCAAGATGTGATCTATCCTGGAGAATGTTCCGTGCGCACTTGAGAAGAACGTGTAATCTGCCGGTTTTGGATGGAATGTCCTATATATATCAATTAAATCTATCTGGTCTATTGTGTCATTTAAAGCTTCTGTTTCCTTATTTATTTTCATTTTGGATGATCTGTCCATTGGTGTAAGTGAGGTGTTAAAGTCCCCCACTATTATTGTGTTACTGTCGATTTCCTCTTTTATAGCTGTTAGCAGTTGCCTTATGTATTCAGGTGCTCCTATGTTGGGTGCATATATATTTATAATTGTTATATCTTCTTCTTGGATTGATCCCTGGATCATTATGTAGTGTCCTTCCTTGTCTCTTGTAACATTCTTTATTTTAAAGTCTATTTTATCTGATATGAGTATAGCTACTCCAGCTTTCTTTTGATTTCCATTTGCATGGAATATCTTTTTCCATCCCCTCACTTTCAGTCTGTATGTGTCCCTAGGTCTGAAGTGGGTCTCTTGTAGACAGCATATATATGGGTCTTGTTTTTGTATCCATTCAGCCAGTCTATGTCTTTTGGTTGGGGCATTTAATCCATTCACGTTTAAGGTAATTATCGATATGTATGTTCCTATGACCATTTTCTTAATTGTTTTGGGTTTGTTTTTGTAGGTCCTTTTCTTCTCTTGTGTTTCCCACTTAGAGAAGTTCCTTTAGCATTTGTTGTAGAGCTGGTTTGGTGGTGCTGAATTCTCTTAGCTTTTGCTTGTCTGTAAAGCTTTTGATTTCTCCATCAAATCTAAATGAGATCCTTGCCGGGTAGAGTAATCTTGGTTGTAGGTTCTTCCCTTTCATCACTTTAAGTATATCATGCCACTCCCTTCTGGCTTGCAGAGTTTCTGCTGAGAAATCAGCTGTTAACCTTATGGGAGTTCCCTTGTATGGTATTTGTCGTTTTTCCCTTGCTGCTTTCAGTAATTTTTCTTTGTCTTTAATTTTTGCCACTTTGATTACTATGTGTCTCGGCATGTTTCTCCTTGGGTTTATTCTGTATGGGACTCTCTGCACTTCCTGGACTTGGGTGGCTATTTCCTTTCCCATGTTAGGGAAGTTTTCGACTATAATCTCTTCAAATATTTTCTCTGGTCCTTTCTCTCTCTCTTCTCCTTCTGGGACCCCTATAATGCGAATGTTGTTGCGTTTAATGTTGTCCCAGAGGTCTCTTAGGCTGTCTTCATTTCTTTTCATTCTTTTTTCTTTAGTCTGTTCCGCAGCAGTGAATTCCACCATTCTGTCTTCCAGGTCACTTATCCGCTCTTCTGCCTCCGTTATTCTGCTATTGATTCCTTCTAGTGTAGTTTTCATTTCAGTTATTGTATTGGTCATCTCTGTTTGTTTGTTCTTTAATTCTTCTAGGTCTTTGTTAATCATTTCTTGCATCTTCTCAATCTTTGCCTCCATTCTTATTCCGAGGTCCTGGATCATCTTCACTATCATTATTCTGAATTCTTTTTCTGGAAGGTTGCCTATCTCCACTTCATTTAGTTGTTTTTCTGGGGTTTTTTCTTGTTCCTTCATCTGGTACATAGCCCTCTGCCTTTTCATCTTCTCTGTCTTTCTGTAACTGTGGTTTTTGGTCCACAGGCTGCAGGATTGTAGTTTTTCTTGCTTCTGTTGTCTGCCCTCTGGTGGTTGAGGCTATCTAAACCAGACCACAGCTTTTAAAGTTAATAATGACTTTACTTGGCTCCCTGATCTCCAGAATCCTGTTCACGTCTAATAATCCATCTCTGCCCCGCCCACTGCCCACCCAGCCTAAGTCTTAGGGCTTCAGAGTGACCTGGGTTGATACAAGACTGGAGGTTCCCAAAGTCTCCTGGTAAAGGTGGGCTCAAGCCCCTTCCCAGCACACTCACCTCTGGTCACAGTGACAGCAGCCCTGGATGGAAGCAGAGAGGGATACAGTGAGTGGAGTCCTGTTGCTCTCTCCCCTCCCCCACCTCCTACGGCCCTGCCTACCCTGCGAGGTCACTGTCTGGGAAGGAAGAGCAGTGTCAGAAGTTCTGCAGGTAGTGAGGCTGCTGAGGACGCCAGCTGGGTGTTAACGTCCCCTACTGTGACTGTGTTACTGTCAGCTTCCCCTTTCATGGCCCTTAGCATTTGCCTTATGTAGTGAGTTGCCCCTATGTTGGGGGCATAAATATTTACAATTGTTATATCTTCGTCTAGGATTGATCCCTCGGTCATTATGCAGTGAAGAGTCTTTATTTTACTTTATTTATTTATGCGATCCGTCAGCATTAGCTCGTTTAATTCAGTGATTACCCTATGGCGTAGGTAGCGTTATTACTCCCAATTTACAAATGATGACACTGAAACCAGACATACTAAGTCACATGCCGAAAGCTCACCCACTAAGCAGCAGCCAAGAAGCATTCAAACACTGGAAGTGTGGTCCCGGAGCCCATATGCCTAACCACCACTCTATGCTAATCTTTACCAGGTACATGTGCTGATATTAATGTCAGGATCAACAGCAGCTAACATTTAGGAAGTGCCACCTGGCTTTCTAAACTCCTCACACGTAATAACTTATTTCACCTTAATAAGAACTTAAGAAGTCGATACTGTAATAACTGCCATTTAACAAATGAAAAAATTGAGGCACAAAGACACTAAATAACTTGCTCAAGGGTACACAGCTGGGATTTAAGCCCAGGCAGGACTTAATTACCACACTCTTTTATTTCTCTACAAGCAGGGTAATCATTTTACATGCTAAACTTATTATGCCCATTTCATGGAAGAAACTAAGACTCTAACCTACCAATAGTAAGTAGCCTGCCCAAGTCAAAAAGAAAGGGGCTATCTGATATTTGACATCAGACAGTGTCAAGAGGTTTTGGAGAATAACTCTCACCACAGTGTTCCAAAAGTGGCAGCAGCCAGTTGGTCACTAGATGCTCGTGGTATTCTCTGTTGCGTGAGGCCTTGGGACCAACAATTCCTCCTCCCTCAACCCTTGCTTTAAAAATTCCCCACTCAATGTTGGGAGATGCCTACAAATTCCCTGATGTCCCTACCTGGTAATGGATGACATGCTGGACTTTAGGAATATCCAGGCCCCGAGCTGCCACATCTGTTGCCAGGAGAACACAACTGTGGTGGAGAGAGAAAGCTCATTAATAATAACTAACGGCTATCATTAATCAAATTCTTACCACTGAGTACTCTAAACACAACAATCCTTACAAACACTCTACGAGACAATACTATTACATATGTCCCTTTGACAGATAAAGAAGCTGAGGCTCAGAGAGATTAACTTCCCAAGGTATATATATGGCTGTTCAGTTGTGGAGCCAGGATCCAAACCTGGGTTTCACTGGCCGCAATCGACAAGCCACACTCTGCAATAATAAAGACTACCTCAAGTGCATTAAATGGGGCCATACTCTAGGTCGGTGACCTCATCTCCTATCACCCTCCCACTTAATTCCCTCCAGTCGCACAGGCGTCCTTGCTCTCCTCGCTCTTCCTCAAACATGCCAAACCTGCTCTTGCCTCCCAGCCTGTGCACTTAGTGCACCTTAGGCCATAAAGGTCTTCCTCAGATATTCACATTTCCTTACTTTCTTCTACTCTCTGCTCAAATCTCACCTTATGAGAAAAGCCTCCCAGACCACACACCCACAGTCTGCACAACTCCCTATACAACTTTACTTCTTAGCACTTAGCACCACTTGACGAACTGCATACTTACTTCTCAGTTTATTACCTCCCTCCCCTGGGATGTAAACTCCATGACAGCAGGGACTTTGTACTACTCACTATTCTATTACCAGCCCCTAGAACAGTGCCAGGTTCACAGCAAGCACTCAATAATATGTACTGGGTGATGTTTCTTAATGTATGTGTAGTTTGAGGGGAGTCAAAAGCACCTGACGTATGTCTTAAAAACTTAAGATTTTAGGCCCTTCAGGGTCCCCACTTCCTGTATCTCTGAGATAGGGCTGCGGAACATGATGCAAACTAAAGTTTGTAAAATATTAAACCACCGCTCTAAGTCAAGGTCAGCAAACTTTTTCTGTCAAGGGCCAGAGGGTAAACTATTTTTGGCTTCGTGGGTGATGTCTGTTGAAACTACTCAACTCTGCCATTATAGCACAAAAACAGCTATAGACAATACATAAATAGGCCTCGCTGTGTTCCGATAAAACTTTACTTATACAAACAGGCAACAAGCCAGATCTGGCCCATGGGCTATCGTTTGCCAACTCCTGATCCAATGAACCACTAACTCTACTTACTAACATTCAGAGGGAAGTGAACCACTTGTTCTTGAAACTCATCTGTAACCGGTAACCTGACAAAACAATGTGGGCAGAAGCCAATTTAAAGCCCAGCTTCCCAGGCCCTCATTTTGACAATCTGCCCCGTGCTGCCTGCCTGACCATCACTCTGGCCCAAGAGCAGATGGACACGACAGCGTGAGCTCCGCAGTCTGACAGGCTGGTCTGAGGCCCAGCTCTACCACTTCCAAGCTGAGAAACCTTGGGCAAGCTTAAGTGCTTTTCTAAACCTTACTTTTTTTAATCTATAAAATAAGAATAATGACAAGTGGTAAGTATTAAAGCTAACATTTAGCAAGCTCATACCATGTGCCAAGCACTGTTCCGAACACTTCAAATGCATAAATTCACTTACTCCTCAGAGCAACCCTCTGCCATAACTTCTATTATTATACTGATTATGAGAAAACTGAAACACAAAGTAATCCGACCAGCTAGAAGTGACACAGCCAGGATTTGATCTCAAGCAGTCCGCTTCCAGTCTGTGCTCTGAACCCTGACTCTATTCTTCTTCTCAAGGATGTTACAAGTGAATGAATGTAATAATGTATCTAAAATGCAAGCACAATACTTAATCTGTTGTTAAGTGTTCAATAATAATAGGTATTATTGTCACCATTACTCATTATTAAAGAAGTTTCTGTTGGGCATTCCCAGCAACCAAACGTAGTAGATGAGAGTAAGCCTGCCTCACGCTGTGCAAAAAAAAAAAGGCTACCTTCTACCGATAAGGCTCCCACGAGAGAAGGTAGCTTCCCACCATCCTGGTGACCTAGACCCAATGGCTAATCTGTGCACAGGCCTGACTTACTCCTCCAGATGGGCAAACTGCTCCAGGTTTCTGAGCCTCTGCTTCTGGTGCATGCAGGCATGTAGGGTCAGTGGCATGATATCCAGGACTTTGAGGAGCCCAGAGAGGCGTTTGATGCAGGAGATACTGTTGGCAAACACTAAGGTGCGGCCTGCATACTGCATCAGGAAGTAGTACAGATATAAGTCTTTCTCATCAGTCTCACAATGGATCTTGGTCTCTGTAAGTGTCTCTACCGTGGCCTCCTTTCTTGTAAGGTCCATGACCTTGGGCTTGCCCCTCATGCCAATCTTCTGCATGAGGAGGTCAAGTTTGGCAGTTTTGTCAATTTTCTTAGCGTGCTTCTTGTGAAGGATTCGAGCAGGAGCTTGATGTACCAGGGTCAGCGTGGCCGAAAAAACAAGTGTCTGTCTCTTTGGGTTGTACTGGGAATCACTGAGCATCTCTAGCAGCTTTGAGAGCTCAGCAAAGTGGCCTTTCTCAACCATGCGGTCAGCCTCATCGACCACCAGGCACCTACGGATCCAGACAGACCCACATCACCTGGTTAGCAGCAGGTAAGAGGAGTCATCCACAGCATACTCTACCACCCCACCACCCCCAGGGCCCTCAACCAATCTCCCTCACACATGCTCGGTTTTCTAAAGGCCCAAGTCTGGCTAGTACCACACCATGGCACTTTGTAACAGGGAGAAGGCACTGCACACTGTACCATGTCACCTCAGGTCCGCTTCAGAACAGGGGGTGGGGGCAAGGGGGAGGTACTGTTTCTCACCTGAGCTGCCGAAGGTTGCTCAAATGAGGGTGCTTTTCTTTAACTAGCTCCCACAGCCGGCCTGGAGTGGCAATCTCAATCTCAGGCTGACGGTTCAGCATCCTCTGCTGTTTCTGTGTGGACATTCCACCAACCAAAATAGCAGTTTTAATGCCTATGGTACACAAAACAAAAGGGACACTGTTATTCAGACTAATTGCTCAGTTCTTCCAACGCTGACACAGGCGCCCCCAGATTAGTAAAGGCTGCCAGTCACCAGCACAGCTCCCCTCTCCAGGGGGGTGCTAAGAGCTGGCTTGCCCTGTTGATGCCATTGCTAGAGGGCTTACCAGGTCTTCTATGATCTAGGCCCTGACTATTTCCCCAACCTCATTATTTTCTACTCTTTCCCCTCCAACCACACCAGTAGGGCTGGATTTGAACCCAGGCGTGGTGACATCCAAAGCTCTGGAAAAAATGAGCAGTGGTGCACCACAGTGCTGGGAAAGATGTAACTTGTAGCTGTGACACACCTCCCCTAGGAGTTCCTGCCCATGCCCCTCAATTAAAATTTAACTGAATCTCCTGTGATGGCTAGTGTTCTCTTCTCCTCTCTAGTGGAGGACTTCGTAAGGTAGCCAGTATGGAAGGAACACAAAGGATCATGCAAGCAAAGTGTTTAGTAAAGTGCCTTGTAATACACAGTCAGAGCTTGATAAGTAACTGTTCCTTTTACTATAAAATTGAAACCCCGACTCTGCAGCCTTTCCCAAAGAATTCCCTGAAAAAGTTAAGTTCTAATGCCCTAAGGCAGGAGTCAGCAAACTTTTCCAACAGTAAACATTTTTGGCCCTGTGGGCTAAATGGTCTCTGTACAATTACTACCTCTATTCCACTCTGCATTGGTGATGCAAAAGTGACCATAGACATATGTAAATAAGTGGGTGTGGCAGCACTTTATTTACAAAAAAAGAAAAAAGAAACCCAAAGAGTGGTTTGCCAAACACTGCCCCAAGTATCTACTGTATCCAGTAAGTTAACCAATTTCCTATGCAGCTAGAATAGCATTAGCTATGTGTTATCCTTGGGAGAATAAAGAATGTGTCACTCAAACAGTTTTCTGTCGGGCTTAATTCTCTGGCAGAAGAGAAAGGTTCCCTCTAGAGGGCGGGCACAGCTGATTCACCTCTGCCACCCCAGCTACTGGAATCCTTTCAGGCAACATTTATTAAACGGAATTAAACCTCACCTGTAAACTTGGCCACAGCATCAATGTGTTGTTTGACTTGAACGGCTAGCTCTCGAGTGGGAGTCAGAACCAGTCAAGCAAAGGACGCCTTGGATGTGCAATTCTGCCACCCAATTCTCGTTTGAACTTTCTAGTCTGCTCTTCATCAAGCTTGTCCTCCTTGTTTTCATCCTGTTTGGGAATGGCCGTCTCCCTGATCAGGGAAGAAGGTCCTTCACCGGCATCATCATCATCATCACAGGAGGGCAGCACCTGGTTTGAGACTGTAGCTCCAATCTTGGCTCTTGCCTGGCTGCGTGGTGCTCTAGCCTTCGCTCCAGCCTCACTGGGCAGTGCTTCACCCTCAATTCCAATCTCAGCAGGCAAAGCTCCAGACTCAGTTCCAGCCCTGCCTGGTGATCCTGTCTCAACTCCAGCCTCATTACTGGTCTTCCCAAGTGGTGCTCCTGTGTTACTTAGAGCTGGGATACGCTTCTTCTTCACCTGCCACTGCAGCACCGCATGAATCATTGGAATGGCAAAGGCAAGAGTTTTCCCACTTCCTTAGAAGCAGAACAAAAAACAAACAAAAAACAAACAAAAACAGTGTCAATCAACAGATGTACATACTTTTGCCTGAGGTTCTATCCTTTACACGGAATGAGGGACCCTGACATAGCCAAGTGCCACCCTGACCAATCCAAAGCTCCTTCTACCCTACACAGGTACGGTACCCCTACAGCTCTGCAACCACAGGGCACCTGTAATTAGGAGTCTGAGGAAAAGTCTGACAGACTGGCATTGCGGGCTGAGGTCACCAATAAACTACAGACAAATGTCCAAACAATGAAACCCTAAAGAGATGGGCAAGTTGTGTATGTGTGTGTGTGTGTGTGTGTTTGTTGCTCTTGTGAAGGAACACAAAATTGAAGGGTAAGGAATGAAAATCTATATAATACTTTCCCAAAACCTTTCCCTGGTGGGGAAGGAGGGAGTAAAAGAAAATTTTCTTAGTTTTCGAGAAAACTTTAAAACTTCTGTCTATGCTTGAACATTTTCAAACTAGCCTTTGAACGTATATGGAGCCTAAGTATTCACACCATCTGTGTGGACAAAAACAAATAAACAAAACAAAACACTTCAAGCTGAGAATTTAAAGTGGTTCCAAAATTAAAATGCCTCAAGCAGAAGCAAATAAGTGATCAAGCAATGATGCCCACTATAGCACTTCAATTCCAACTGTACTGGAGTTTTAGCCGGTGCAACACATAAGACAAAAATAAACAAAAGGCACCCAGAGTGGATGAATAGTCATCTTTGAAGAAAATCCTATATAATCTTGAAGAAACCAGTTGATGGTACCAAGTTGCAGGATACAAGATCAATATACAAAAATGCAGATTTCTATTTATTAGCATCAGAAATAGGAAATCTTAAATTACCATTTACAAAAGCATTGAAAATATGAAATACTTAAGGATAAATCTAATAGATGTGCATACACTGAAAACTACAAAGCGCAGCTAAGAAAAACTGAAGACCTAAAAAAATGGAGAGCTATACCACATTCATGGACTGGAAGATTCTATATTGTCCAGATGTCATGTCCTCAGTTGGCTCTATTACCAATGCAATCCCAATCCGAATACCAGCTGATTTTTTTGTAGAAATTGAAAAACTGACTTTAAAATTCACCTTGAAATGCCAAGGGCCTAGAATAGCCAAAATAACTTTTAAAAAGACAAAACTGGAGGACTTATACTACCTGATTTTAAGACTTATTCTAAAGCTACTGTATCCAACATAGTGACGTATTGGGAAAACAGTAAAGATAGACAAATAGATCAATGGCAAAGAAAAGACTCCAGAAATAGACCCACACCTATACGGTCACTGATTTTCAAAAAAGATGCAAAGGCAATTCAGTGGAGAAAGAGTAGTTTTTCAACAAACGGTGCTGGAATAATTAGATAGCCACATGCAAAACCAAACCAAACCTTTGATCTGTATTTCTCCCCATAAAAGTTAACACAGGAAGGATCAGACTGAAACACAGAACCTAAAACTAGTAACACTTCTACAAGAAAATATAGGAGAAAATCTTTGTGATCTTGTGTTAGGCAAAGGATTCTTAGGTAAGCACATCTGTAAAAGAAAAAGTGATCATTTAAACTTCATCAAAATAAATAACTTCTGGGCTTCCCTGGTGGCGCAGTGGTTGAGAATCTACCTGCCAATGCCCGGGACACGGGTTCGGGCCCTGCTCTGGGAAGATCCTACATGCCGCGGAGCAACTAGGCCCGTGAGCCACAATTACTGAGCCTGCGCGTCTGGAGCCTGAGCTCCTGGAGCCTGAGCTCCGCAACAAGAGAGGCCGCGATAGTGAGAGGCCCGCACACTGCGATGAAGAGTGGCCCCCACTTGCCGCAACTAGAGAAAGCCCTGGCACAGAAACGAAGACCCAACACAGCCATAAATAAATAAATAAATATAAATTAAAAAAATAAATAACTCCTGCTCTTCGAAAGACACTGTAAGGAGAATGAAGAAAGAAGCCACAGACTGGGAGAAAACAATGCACATCACATATCTGATAAAGGAGGTGTATCTAGAATATATTATGAATTCAATAATAGGAAAACCACAACCCAGTTAAAACATGGGCAAAAGAACTAAACAGACACCACCAAAGAAGATAACATGGATACAATTAGGCACTGGAAAAGACACTGCTCAAGGAGTCACTAGGGAAATACCAATGAAAGCCACAAGGAAATATCACTAAAATTTTTCAAGTCTAAATCAAATTAAAGACTGACCACACCAAGTACTGGCAAGGACATGGACCAATCTGAACTCTCATAACCTGGTGATTATGTAAAATGGTACAATCACTTTGGAAAACTCCTAAAAAGTTACATTTACCATAAGACCTAGCCATTCCACACCTAGGTATTTACCCAACAGGAATCAAAGCATATATCCATACAAAGACTGATACACCAATATTTATGATAGTTTTACTTGTAAATGCCCACAACTAGGAAGAACAGAACTATATCCATCAACAGATAAACAAACTGCACTCTATCCATACAGTGGAATACTACTCATCAATAAAAAGAAACGAACCATTGGTATTTGCAGTAACATGGCTTTGAATCTCAAAGTATGCTGAGTTTAAAGAGCAGACACTCTCCCTCCCCAAAATACATATTGTATGATTCCATTTTAAAATTCTGGAAAATGCAAACTAATTGATAGCGATAGAAAGACTATCAGAGGTTACCTGGGGATGAACAAGGAGGGGAGCCTAGGTAGGGAAGGAGGGATTATTAAGGGGCCCAAACATCTTTTGGGGGTGATGGATATATTCATTATCTGCATTGGCAGCAGTTTGCCCACAGCCCCAAAAGTCTTGGAGACTTGGACCTGTGGATTCACAGCATTCCATAGAAATAGCCTGATAGGAGCTGTGGTATAAATCCAAATGTCAATCTCTAGCCACAGTGGCTCACATCTCTCCTCTGCCTTCCGGAAACAGACTTCCAGGCCTCTCTGCACATACCAAACTAGTGTAGCCGAATGCTTAACAGCACATAGACCTAGTCTAGAACTATTCAAGCACTACCACTTTTCAGTGGGGCAGTTTTAGGGACACTGTCTACCCTCTGTGAGGCCGAGTTTCCTCTTCACTAAGATGGGAATAATAACGGAACCTACCTCAGGGTGGTTTTGAGAAACTGAGTTCATGCATGTAACACAGGACGTGACGTATTTTAAATGTTAAATAAATGTTCTAAGCTATTACTGTTACCTCCATCCCCCTTTCCTGGGGTTTCCTCCCTCTTCCATCTTTATGATTCTTATACAGGACCTCACCTCAAGTTTCCTGACCACTCTTCCAGAAATCCAAGGCACAGAGTGTCTAGATCAGGGGTCCCCAACCCCCAGGCCACGGACCCGAAGCGGTCTGTGGCCTGTTAGGAACCAGGCCGCACAGCAGGAGGTGAGCGGCCGGCGAGTTAGCGAAGCTTCATCTGTATTTACAGCCGCTCCCCATCCCTCAAATTACTCCCTGAGCTCGGCCTCCCGTCAACATTATGGTGAACTGTATGATTATTTCATTATATATTACAATGTAACTAACAGTAATAGAAATAAAGTGCACAATAAATGTAATGCACTTGAATCATCCTGAAACCACCACCCACCCCCTTCCGTGGAAAAACTGTCTTCCACAAAACCGGTCCCTGGGGCCAAAAAGGTTGGGGACCGCTGGTCTACATGGTCTAGCTCTGAAATGCAGCAGGACCCTATGGTCCTCACCTCCCATGTCCTCTGCCTGCCTTTGTCTGTGGAAAAACTTCAGCCAAAGAATAAGTTTAATCAGAGAAGTGAGAAAATGCAGAAGCAAAGGAAAGCAGTCCAACAAGACCAAATCATAAAAGTTTAGTCAATAAGCATAGCTAAGGACCTTTAGTTCCTTCTCGAGGGCTACAGATAATATTCTGAGCCATATTCTGTGAGCTGTCTTGTAGATACCCTCTGTGTATCTACAGATAAAACGCCCACCAGGTGGAAAAAGTTAACTACATGATGACCAGACTGTAGCCATGACATAACCTGCCATTCCGAGAACTGGCCTCAAGAAAATGGAAACAAACCGACCCTGGAACTGAAGATTAACTGTACTTAAAACAATGAAGACGATGCTGGTCAGACCACCAATGACCAATTTCAAGATGACTGTCAACAGCTGACTCTGCTGTTTCTGCATGCGGCCCCCTCCCCTCCATCTATAACAGCTCTTGTCCACTGGTTGGGGGGGGGGGTCGGCCTTCAGACAGGAGCACCCCCCCACCCCAACCCCCCCGTTGCCGGCATCCAAAATAAAGCAAACTTTCCTTTCCACCAAGCTGGCCTCTTTATTGGCTTTTGAGCGGCGAGCAGCTGGACCCACTTTTGGTTACAGTTCTATGCCATACAATATAGTAGCCACTAGCCACATACAGCTGTCAAGCACTTAAAATGTGGTTACTCTAAACTGAGATGGGCGGCAAGTTGAAAATACACATCAGAGTCTGAAAACAGTATAAAAATAAGAATGTAAAATATCTCAAAAATTTTACATTCATTGCGTACTGAAATATGCTATGCAATTGGTTAAATATATTGCTAAAATTAATTTTCACTTTCTAAAAACCTTTTTAAATATGGCTCCTAGGAAATTTTAACTTACATATGTGGCTCACATTACATATATATTTCTATTGGTTATTGCTGGTCAAGTTAGACTAATAGTTCCAGGCTTGTATTGCTCTTTCCCCCATCAGTAGTTGAGTCTCCCCAGGGTGAGTCAACCTGTCCTGGCTTCACAAAGTCTTAGGTGGCCCAAGGAATGAGGGATCTTCAAACAATGCCTAGTCCCAACAGTCACCTCCTGCCCAAATCTGCCTACCAAATCCACCCAATGGTCATCACAAACTCAAATCCTTCCAATGCCAATAAACCCACCAACTCCCAACGCAGCCCTTTTTATCTTTGGACAACTCTTGCGAATGAGACACTTCTTCCTCATACTAATGAAGATCTACCTCTCCAGAGGGCTGATCTTAGCCCTACTTTACCTCTGAGCCATGCAGAAAAGGCTCAAGACCTGGAAAAAAACTACCATTTACAGATCACTTACAATGCACTGTGTAAATTTTAGTTTACTATTGCTCTTTGTTACTAGTTTACTATTGTGTAAATGTATAAATTTAGTAGGCACTTACATTTAACCCACATAGCAAAAGAAGTAGGTACTGCAGTTATCTATCTCCATTTTATAATAGGGTCTACAGAGCGCAGAGAAATAAAGTGACCTGCCTAGGGCACCAATCAGGAAGTGGCCTCTTTCAACCCAGAGCTCGCCGACCTCTGAAAACCTTCACTCAACAGTGCTTTTGTGGTCGTGCCCCCAACATTCCCGTCTCCCAGCCAACCAGCCTGTTAGCAGCCACAAGCTCAATCCAGAAGCAATCTTGCGCTGGCCAGATAAGGATGCCCTTACCTGTCTCAGCAGCCCCAAGGATGTCCAGTTTGTCACGAATGGCAGGTGCCAAGGTCAGAGCTTGGACTGGTGTGGGCGCAGAGAAGCCTAGGAAGCTGAGCGCTCGGAGAACTGGCTTGGGTACAAACAGATCCTTCCAAGCTGATACATCTGCCTTGCGATCACGCATTTCAGGCATCCACGTCTTTGCTTTTTTGGGCACCTTTGGAGTAGTACCCTGGGGAGGCTCTGATTTTTTTTTCCCTTTCTTGTTCTTCTTTTTTGGAACCGTCTGGGCCGGGCTTTCTGATGCCATCTCCCCTACCTCTGGATCAGGACAAACTGTGCCATCTCCCTGGGGCCCTGGCTCAGTATCTTTGCCCTCAAACACTTTCTGGGCACTGCTTCCTTCAGTTTCCACAGCTCTACTCTTCTTCAACTTCATCTTCTTCTTTGAGGAGGTAGACTCTCCTTCCTCCTCTCCTTCTGAAACAGCTTGTGACTTTCTCTTCTTGGGCTCCTCCTTTGAGAAGAGACTGGAGGAACCCTCCCCAGAGGAGACCAACTGATAATCCGTCAGTTCCTCAAAGCACACCAAGTCATCCATCTGTCCGTTTGCAAACATATTTGGGTCAATCTTCACCTGCTTCCATTTTCCCACAACTCTGATGCCCTTCCTCTGAATTCTGCCATAGTTTGGTGGCTCTGGCCTCGATTTTTTCTCTTTCAGCTTCATGGTTGCTGAAAAGGAGAGAAATGTTCCATTAGATTGGCAACTGAGAAGCACAGGGTTCTGAGGCAACAGATAGTTTCTAAGCAGCCTACAGAGTATCACGCCCTGCAAAGAAGTGAAGACACAAAGATGGCTCTAACGCTGATGCTGCCAGCTAGAGAAGATCAAAGAAGGAAAGAAATGTACCCGCAGAGTGGGCAGCTTGGCCTGCAACAGAGGGGACACAGGAGGTGTGGCAAAGAAATATGAGCGAGATCTGGTTTGGATTCCAGATCCAATGCCAACCGCTCGTGTGCCCTTGGCAGCTCCTGCTTAATCCTCTCTGAACCTCAGCGTTCTCATATTTTTAAAAGGGGGGAGGGGTTTACTAGCTAGGTCACAAAATGTTCTCTGCAATAAATAACATTCTGTAAAGCGTGGTGGGTGAAGCCTGCCACTCCCAAGCCATTTTGAAGGCTGAATAAGAACCTGAGGGGGTCGCTGGAGGGTGGGTGAGGGGGACAGCTTTATTAAGAGTGCACAGAGCCTTCTTCCTTCTCAAGCCTTGCCCCAAGAGGGCAGATGCCTTTGCCACCACTCTGGCCTTTGCCAAATGGCTTAAAACCCAACCAGCTTTTTCATTACCTTTTAAGTGATTTAAAAACAAGTGATCTATGAACAAGTCGTCAGACTGGAACTCGAGCCACGTTCTCCCCTTTCAGAAAGGCCGAGAAAAATAGATCCTGTGGAAAGACAAAGGGAAACCTTGGTTCAAATCTGGACGCGTCACTGGCCAGCTCTGGGTCTGGGGTGCACGTATTAATCACTCTGAGCCTCAGTTCCTCGTCTGGAAAATGGGGATGATGAGGGTCTGTTTATCCTTGGACCGTCACGCGAAGACAAAAAGGTGACGCACGTCCAGAACCGCTCAGCATGGCGCCCCACCGGCAAAGCAACCCAGAGCGCAACGAAGGTTCACCCCCAGCACGGGCTACGCCGCGATGACAAGCAACCCGGATCAACGATGGGGGGGAAGGGAGGAGGCACATGGGGGCGAGGACGCGGACTGCGACCCAGAGAGCAAGCGGGGGTGGGGGTGGGGGTGGGGGTCGCTCCTCCTGGCGCCCGGCCAGGAGCCCGGCGCTGGCGCCTCGCGTCAGGCACGAACCGGCTCACGAAGCAGAGAAACCGAGCGGCCCCCGGCGCAGGGTCGGCCAGGCCGCTTGACGAGGCCGCCGGCCGCCCTCTCTGGTCCCGAGAACCCAACGACCTGGAGAGCCCCGCGCTGGGAGGCCACCTCCAGCTCCTCTCGGGTGCCGGTTCCGGCCCCGGCCCCGCTACGGCTCCTGCCCCGCTACGGCTCCGGCCTCGGTACTCACCGTTTAGGGAAGCCGACCAACCGCCTCAGACACTGCTGCACCAGCCCTCCTCGGCCGCGTCCACCGCAGTTCCGGGGAGGGGCTTGCGCTCACGAACGCCTGCGCGCTGGGAAGGAAGTCCCGCCCCCATTCTAGACCCCGCATTTAATTCGCTGCCCGGGGCGGTTTTCGCAGTCCAGGTACCGAGAGCGCGGACGGTGGGTGCAATGGGCTGCGCGGGTAGGTCCTCCTCTCGGGCTTAGGGAGCGGGAGCAACAGGTGGAGCCCGCCGTACCTCCTCTGAAGGGGCTCTGTTCTAGCTCATGTACGGGAACGTAAGTTCTTGTATTCTTGCTTTGGTTTTAGCGCAGTGGCTGTTTACGTACTGGCTGTGTGCCTGGAGCCTCGAAAACGTTTTAGCATTTAATTTACAACTCAACCAGCCTGTATTGGAGGTGTTTTCCGCAGGTTTTCAAGCATCGCCTGTTGCTCACTGATGGTTGGGGAAGGTCGGGCTGCCTCCAATAATCAAGCTAAACTGGGTCCTTTGTTACATGCAGAGAAATCAGCTTCACGGTAGTTAATCTTTTTTTCGATGTGGGGATCACCAGACCATCTGGGAAACCTTTCCCACGCACTGTCTCTATGTCCGGTGACTTTGGGAAGTCCTAAAGGACAACGGGGGAATTCACCAAGCTTAGGTCGAGTGAGCCTCCCCACCACCCCGGAGCCAGCATGGGACACAGCTTAACTCATTTCTTGGAGGAACTTGCCAGTGTGTCCCCAAGAGCCTGGGTGGCATAGTCTGTGCCCAACTGGTGCCTGAAGCCTACGGGGACTGCACTTCCTGTGCTCCGGACTTCCTCATAGGTACTTTTCCATCTGGCTGTTCATTTGTATCCTTTAATATCCTTTGTAATAAATGGACACCAAGTTGGGGAAAGCAGGTAGGGGGACAGGGTGGGATGAATTGGGAGATTGGGATTGACATATATACACTAATATGTATAAAATAGATAACTAATAAGAACCTGCTGTATAAAAAAATAAATAAAATAAAATTCAGAAAAATAAAAAAAATAAATTATCTAATAAAAAACCATTTTCCAAAAAAAAAAAAGAAAAAAAAACCAACATTTAAGGGTCTATTGCCACACAAGATGCGTTACATACATTATCATGTTAATCTTGACAATACATATGCAATATATTTATATCCTTAATTTAGAGTTGAGGAAACTGAGTCCCCCCCCAAAAAAAATGTGACTTCCCAAAAGTATTCCAACTACTAAAGATTGGAGCCAGGATTCCAACCTATGATTTCTAAGTCCATACCCTAGGGCTACTAGACCACTAAGGGTCATCGTTCCATCTATCATAAGAAGTGGCTGAACTGTCAGCCTAAAAATGTCTCTAAGGTGATAATTTTGCAAGAGAAAAATGTGCACACAAATTATTTAGTAATATTCATGTGACAACAAATTCTTTTACTGAAATTTCCACTATACGTCTTTTACCATCCCAATGTCATGTCAACATAGCATACAGAAGTATCAGGCATTCTGAAGAGGAGACAAACTCCTCTTCTGACTAAAGCAGTGTCACCAGTAATAAAGAGAGCATTTCCTTTTGAATGGCTCTTCAACTTCACATATGAAAACTTGAGCTCATTTTTCCCCTCCCTCCTTTTATCTACAGAGGTACACACAGCCCTCTGCTTCTCCATGGACACATCTTAGAACTACTCTAACCTTTCCTCTCTCCCTCACACCCCACGTCAAATCTCACAACGGTACGCAAGATGAGCATTATCCTCAAGTGTTCTGGGGTGGAATGAACTTACTAAGGAGCAAACACACCTGCTGCATTAATAAATCTTTCCTTATTTTTGTTTTTGTATTGTTTATTTTGGGTTTTTTCCATATATTTCAATATTAACAGGATAATACTGCATGGTAACTTCGATATGTTTTTAATTTAGTATACATAGAAGGATAATAATTATTAAAATTTAGTTCCAATTATATATATATTAATTCCCACACACAAACACGTGTGTATATACTAGGTCACAATTTTAAATGTATTCCTTACTAAGAATCATGGTAAAAAAAAAAATTGAAAATCATTGTTCTACAGTATTTTGCAAAGAGTAAAAAGGAAGATTACTAATGTCTGCCCTAAATACATGAGCTCTAACAGGAATATTGAAAGGTACGTAAAAAATGAGTTCAGGAATAACTACACAAACTTAGAAGATTCCTGGAAACATTGTAATATCTCCCATTATTCTTTTTAATCAGCTTATTTCCCCATTAACAAATGGTAGTAAAAAATCCATTGAAAAATATTTTTTAAAAATATATAGATATAGGACATAGCAAGGGAAAGGGGATAGCTAAGAGGACTGGGTTTACATAGCAGCCAATCTAGTAAGCGAGGAACCCAGGAGGAAAACAGAATAGTAACTGACAGCTATAAAAAAAAGAAAGAGAAAAAAAATCACCTGCAGAAAGAAAAAAATCATCCTGGCACCTGCAGAAAGAAAAGATGATAAACAGCTATCATAGGAAGGGAAGGAGACCCGCTTACTTAACCTATAGAAGACAGGTGGGCTGATATGTTCAATAATTCAGCAAGTATTTATTCAAGAGCTGCTGGGTACCAGGCACTGGTTCTGGAGTCTCCGGCACAATCTAATAACGCTTTATGCCTAGCCAGAGAATTTGTCAGATGACAAATATGGACTGAGTGCTTATTATATACTGGATACTGAGCTAAGCCCTGGCAGGGACATGGTGGTACAGACAGATACAAACCCTGCCCTGTTAGAGCTTCACAGTCAGAGAAGACACAAGTTAAAAAAAACAACAAAAATCAACGAAATCATCCTAAGTGTACAAAGACCTACACAGGAACAATACACGGTACTATCAAGAACATCGCTTAGTTCGGAGGTAAAGGAGGCCTTCCCTGAAAAGTCGAGCCCTGAAAGATGAGTAGGAATCAGTGACAAGACAGAATAGAAGGAACAGTGTGTTCAAAGGTCCCAGGCTGAGGGGATTTATTCAATCACTTCATAAACACTCACTGAACATTCTGGATCTACCAGTCACTGTGCTCTGCATGTAGAAAGAAAACTATAAAAGCAAAGCACTCTGATTCTGTGTATCTGAGTGGCTTCTTGCAGAAATAAAATCAATAGGACTTGATACAAAACTAATTACTGAGAGAAAAAGAAAGCGTATAAAATTATTACCAGGTTTCCCTCCAGTACAATTTAAAAGGATGATCAGGCTTCAATAACAAATGGAGGCATATTTAGATAAAAAGTGATGAATTCAGTTTTGGGCACACTGAGTTTGAAAAACCAGCAAGACATTCTGGTAGAGACGTGGTGGTGGCAGCACCCAGCAAGCAGCCCTGGCCCAAAGTCTGGGAGAAAAGCCCAAGGCTATAGCCACGTATTTGGAAATCAGGTCGGAGATGTTAAGTCTAGGAGCGGAGAATAGGACACAGAAAGCGAGTCCCTAACACAATACGCATGGATCCTGTCTACTCATTTGACTGCTATTACTGTAAATGGGGCACCAAATCAGAAGAAATGGAGTACAAACAAATCAATTACAAAATGTAAAAGCTCATCAGTCAACCCCAAATCAACCTGTAAAAGCTGTGTGAAACAATGATTCCTTTTCTCTAATGCTAATGATACGATATAATGGAATGGTGGAGTTGAAGAGGGCCTTAGACATATAATTCACCCCCTTACACTATGACAATAAAGAAACCAACATCCACAGAGACTATGGAAGTTGTTCAAGGTTAACTAGCTAGCTATTGCCAGGGTCTGGATACTACCTCCACAAAGCAAGAATCTAATTTAAATAAAACAACAAAATTAAGATCCCTCATGCGTTCCTAAATAACTATTAATTTAATTTCACATGAATATTTTCTTCTTTAAGAGAAACAAAGCCAATTTTCTCCCTACTGTCCCTTATCGTAAAAGATCTAGTTCAGACATTCCTATCATTCCTTTCAGCAATATATGAACTACCAGTCCTCCAGTTATAGTTACCTTGAAGAAAAATATCGTCTAAGGAAATATAATTGCTACTTACACCATTTGTAAGTCAATGAGTAAATATGGATCTATAGGAGTAAATAATGATGTATATATCCTACCTAAATTATAAATATATCTCAAGATTTTATTTTTAAATTTTTTAAATAAATTTACTTATTATTTTATTTATTTATTTTTGGCTGCATTGGGTCTTCATTGCTGTGGACGGGCTTTCTCTAGTTGCAGCGAGCGGGGACCAGTCTTTGTTGCAGTGCGCGGGCTTCTCTTGTTGTGGAGCACGGGCTCTAGGCACGCAGGCTCAGTAGCTGTGGCTCGCGGGCTTAATTGCTCTGCGGCATGTGGGATCTTCCCAGACCAGGGCTCGCACCCATGTCCCCTGCATTGGCAGGTGGATTCTTTACCACTGCGCCACCAGGGAAGCCCTATCTCAAGATTTTAATATGTTGTCCAGACTAGGTCCATATGCTTTTCGTATGGGAATCATGAAGAAACTAAGCAGTATAATGGACTTTTAAAATCACAATATGTAGTGACTTTTACTATGAAATAATGATTAAATAAAATAACAAGTCATTCTATTCCTATGTATATTCTGATTAACTACACAAAAGGATTTAGAGCAGCACACATGTTTAAACATGCAAAATATTGAACACTTTAGTATTTTTTTAGAAAATACTAGTTAAAAGAATCAGAGCTGACTAGTATATCCTGAGTTTGGGGGGGGGGGATTTTTTAGCTAGAGAAAAGTAAATAATTTTGAAGGAGAAGAGAAATGTATGTACTAACCACCTGAGGAAAGCTGATAACCAGGGTGAGCAGGGAGTTAAGTTTACAGAGTCACAGAGCAAGGAGGCGTCTCGGCAGCATGACTAGTACAGCTCCCTCACTTCACTGACAGGATTCAGAGGAGCTAAACGATGCTCCCAAGGTCACACAGCTGGTTTGTGGCTGTGCTCTGTGTTTCTTAGCAACAGGGATTAAAAGAAAAACACAAGTTACATAGCTCTCACTGCTGAATAAAAAGAAACATAAAATTAGCCTAGAGACGGATTATATATATACTCCTGTATAATAAATAAGAGACTAGAGTTAACTAATAAAATATATGCCATTTTGGAACATTAAGAAATATTTTTCTTGAAGAAAAAAAAAAAAGAAAGGAGGTCACATCTACTTACCCACCATTATACCGAAAGAAATGAGTAAAACGCTAGAATTTCTGACCCTCCAGCAGGTTTCTGCTAATCCAGTATTTGAAAACCATCTTGATGAAACAAATGGTTTTTAAACAATGTGTTATCTCAGAAAACTACGGAAACCGTGTGAATGTTCCTACTTTGTAAAAAAAAAAAAAGATTTAATCTGCGTAAACAGCAGAGATGAGGAACAGGAAAAACTGAGGATACTCCCGGGTGTGTAACCTGTGACGTTAAGTAGATGTTGGTGCCGTTTAGCCCAGATAAGCAGACAACCCAAATTTGAGAAAAGATCTGAAGGAAGTGATAGAGCGAGCAATGCAATGCCGACACCTGAGGAAAAAAACATTAAAAGCAGAAGGAACAGCAAGTGCAAAAGCCCTGAGGTAAATGTGTATTTGGTGTATTTAATGAATAGCAAGGATGGCTGGAGTACACACTAAGCGAAGAAGGGAATAGTAAGAAATGAAGTCAGAGCTGTAATGGGGAAAAAGGGGAGGTCACAGAAATCAGAGCAAGTACATGCTCAAACCATAATGGAACTAAATTAGAAATCAGTAACAAAAAGATATGCAGAAAATCTCCAAATATATGGAAATGAAACAACACACTTCTAAATGACTCATGAGTTTCATGAGTCAAAGAAGAAGTCTTGAGATAAATTTAAAAACTTTTTCAACTAAATGATAATGAAGATACAACATATCAAAATTTGTAGGATGCAGCTAAAGGGAAATTTATAGCATTAAAATGCATATACTAGAAGAACGATCTAAAAATCAATAACCTGAGCTTCCTTTTAAGAAACTAGAGAAAGAAGGGACTTCCCTGGTGGCGCAGTGGTTAAGAATCCGCCTGCCAGTGCGGGCGACATGGGTTCAATCCTTGGTCCGGGAAGATCCCACATGCCACAGAGCAACTAAGCCCGCGTGCCACAACTACTGAGCCTGCGCTCTGGAGCCCGTGAGCCACAACTACTGAGCCCAAGTGCCACAACTACTGAAGCCTGCATACCTAGAGCCCGTGCTCCACAACAAGAGAAGCCACCACAATAAGAAGCCCACGCACTGCAACAAAGAGTAGCCCCCGCTCGCGGCAACTAGAGAAAGCCCACATGCAGCAATGAAGACCAAACGCAGCCAAAAATAAATAAATAAATAAATTTTTAGAAAACTAGAAAAAGAAGGGAAAACTAAACGTAAAGCAACCAGAAGGAAGGAAGTAATAAATATGAGAAGAAAAATCAGTGAAATTGAAAACAGGAAAACATTAAAAAATAATAATAATAAAACCAAAAGCTGGTTCTTTGAAAAGATCAAAAAACTGGTAAACCTCTAGCCATGGTAAACAAGAAAAAAAACTGAGAAGACACAAATTACCAATATGAGGAATAAAAGAGAGGACATCACTACTGGTCCCACAAACATTAAAAGGGGATACTAGCATAGCATAATATGATGCCAATAAATTCAGTTATCAGATGAAATAGTTAAGTACCTGAAAGACAAAAACTACCAAAACTCACTCAAGAAGAAATAAATGACCCAAATACCCATATATCTATTAAATAAATAGAATTTTTCGTTAAAAATCTTTCAAAAATAAAATTCCAGGCCCAGATGGTTTAATGGGTGAATTCTACCTAACATTTAGGGAAGAAATAATATCGATTCTAGACAATCTCTTCCTGAAAAATAGAAAACCACTTCCCAAGTCATCTCATCTCATCTCAAGTCATCTCATGAGCATTCCCCTAAAACCAAAAACTAGGCACAAATATTATAATAAAACTGCAAACCAGTATCTCTCATTGAGGGCAAAAATCCTCAAAAACATAGTAGCAAATAGAGTCCAGAAACACATAAAAGACTCATACATCATGACCAAGTAGATTTCATCCCAAGAATGCAAGGCTGATCATCATTTGAAAACTGATCAGTGTAATTCACCATATTAAGGACTAAATAAGAAAAGCCATATACGATATCAATAGATTCAGGAAAAAAACCTTCAACAAGATTTAATACTCATTCATGATTTTAAAAAAACTGTCAGCAAATTAGGACTTGAGGAAACTTCCTTAACTTAATAGTATCCATAAGAAACCTACAGCCAACATCATACTTAATGACTTAATGATGAGAGACTGAATGCTTTCCCCCAAAGATCAGGAACAAGGCTGGGAGGTCCTCTCTCACCACTCAAACAGTGGAGGAATCTGGCAGACGCAACTTCAACCAAGTGATCAAGATTAACATCACCAGTGAAAAGGCATGCTGATGTCATGTACCCCTGAAATGATGGGATGAGAGAGGCACGTCTCCTCGACGGTATTCTTCCCAAAAGCCCATAACTCCAATCTAACAGTGAGAAAAACATCAGACAAACACAAGTTGAGGGACATTCTACAAAACACCTGACCAGTACTCTTTAAAACTATCAAGATCATGAAAAGCAAGGAAAGACTAAGAATATGTCATAGCCCAGAGGAGACGAAGGAGATGGGATAACTAAATGCAACGTGATATCCTGGATTAGATTCTGAAACAGGAAAAAAAGGACATTAGTGAAAAAACTGGTGAAATCCAAACAAAGTCTGGCACTTAGTAAATAGTGTTATACCAATGTTAATTTCTTACTGTTAACAAATATACCACGGTTACGTAAGATGTTAGCTTTAGGGGAAACTGGTAATAGGCATATAGTAACTCTAAACTATCTTTGTAACTTCTCTGGAAATCTAAAATAATTCCAAAATAAAAATTATTTTTTTTAAAAAAGTAAAAGGGCATTAAAAGATATACTGTGTAAACACTAACCAAAAGAAAGCTGGAGTGAGTATATCACTATCAGATAAAGTAGACTTCACACAAGGAATATTTCTAGGGATAAAAACAAACATTACATAGCTACGAGGGGTTACTTCACCAAGAAAATATAACAACCCTAATTGTATATGCATTAATTACAAATATCAAAATACATAAACTACTGGTAAAAATGATATATTTGAAAGGAGTAGACAAATCTGCAATTATAGTTAGAGACTTCAGTATTCCAGTTGTTTAGTCAGTAGAACAAGTAGCAAATATCCTTAGAGATACAAAAGATCTGAAAAATATCAATCAAGTTTACTAACTGACATTTATAGAACATTACACCAACAACGGGAGAATACACATTCAAATATACATGGAATAATCACCAAGATCGACCCATGTTCTGGCCAAAAAACAAACCTCAGCAAATTTAAAAGAAATAAATTCAAGCAAAGTCTGTTCTGTGCCCATTACAGAATTAAACTAGAAACGAATAACAGGAAGGTATCTGGAAAACCCCCACAAATAAGAGGAAAATTATGTGAGATACACACACACACAAACTGTATGTGTAAATCATCCCCCCTCCCTTCCTCCCCACCATCACCAGAGCTACAAAGAGAGATGCCCAGGCTGTACTTTTGTGAATCCTTTTCCGCTTCAACAATGTCTACTACTCAAGGAAATATAGTTTATAATTTTATTACCAAAAGTATTTCCAAGCAAATACAGTTTACAAGCTTATTACCAAGAGAATTTCTATGACAATTCTAAATCCATCAGACTTCTCAGTCTAATTTTTCACCTGAATATGTAAATATTTTTATGCTAGCCATATAACTCTCATTCTGCCCAAAACATATTAAAACCAAATATACAGAACTCTTTAAAGAAAATATTGTTCTACTCTAATATTTTTTCGGTGATAAACAGTATTTTTGGTTTTGTTATAATATTATTGCATCTACTCCTTAATGAAACACAGGCACTTTCTGAATTATGAATATCTTCTTCAAAGGTGACCTTTTTTAAAAGCTCTGAAACTGTTCACCTGTCCAAGGAGTTTTTGCCCTTACAGGGATGTCCATTAGCACCGCCTAGTGGATGAAATAAGAAACTGAGGTTCAACATCTTTTCCTTATCTTCTTTCTTAGAATTGAAGACAGCCTGCTGAAGCAAGATGGAACTTTAAATTCTGAGGCCCAACCCATCATATCGTCTGGAGAGAAGAGGGGGAAATGATGTCTGAAGAACTTAAGTGACTTGAATGTGATAGCAGAGATAGACACCAGGTCCCCTGATTCTTACAGTAGCAAACTGGCCCTTTCCACTGTACACTACAGCTATGTGGAAAAAAAAAATTAACCTCAATCCTTACCTTACACTGCATACAAAATTTAAGTGGAAATGAATCACAGACCTGAAATTAAGAGCTAAAACCTCAAAACTTCTAAAAGAAAGCACAGGAAAAAAATTTAATTGACCTAGATTTGGCAAAGATTTCTTACATATAACACAAAAAGCACTAACTATAATGAAAAAATTCAATGAATTAGACCTCATCAAAATTAGACCACAGCAATCTGACTCATAATCACATGTAAAGATGTTCAATGTCCACTGGTCATTTGGGAAATCCAAATTATAAATACAATGAAATACTACTACACTAGACCGCTGGTAATACCACCAGAATGACCTAAAACCAAAAAGACTGATCATACCAAGTGTCAGTAAGTATATGGAGTAATTCAAACTCTCATACTCTGCTGGTGGAAATGTAAAACTGTATAATCACTTGAAACAGTTTAGCAGTTTCTGGAAAATGTAAACATATGCCTACTATATGACACAGCCATTCCACTGCTAGCTATTCACCAGAGGAAAGAAAGCACATGTCCACACAAAGATCTATACATGAATGTTTACAGGCACTTAGTTTGTAATCGCCAAAAACTTGAAGTTACCCAAATGTCTATCAACTGGTGCATGGATAAACAAAGTGTGCTATATCTTTAAAATGGAATAATTAACAATAATAAAAAGGAATAAACTATTGATACATGCAACATCATGAATGAAATTCCAAATAATTATGTTGAGTAAAAGAAGCCAGACGAAAGAGTAGCTACTGTATGATTCATTTCTATAAAATTCTACAAACTGAAAACTAATCTGTAGTGTCAGAAAGCAGATCAGTGGTTGCCTGGAGTGGGAGAGGCTATCAGAAGAAAGGGAGAGGATATTACAAAGGAGCACAAAGTTACTTTGGGGAGTCATGGGTATGTTCATTATCTTAATGGTGATGATAGCTTTATAGGTATATACATAGAGGTCAAAATTCATCAAATTGTACAGTTTAAATATGTGCAGGTTATTAGATGTCAATACACCTCAACAGAACTGAAATGAAATGTATATATACACATCCAGTGATCCAGCATTCCATTCTTAGGCATTTATCCAAGAGATATGAAAACATGTCTACATTCTAGAACAGAAGAATCTGTCACTAATGTATAGTGACAAAAAGCAGATCATTGGTTGCCTAGGGTCAGCGTGGAGAATTAACTGCAAAGGGGCACCATCTGGAGAGAAAATTTTATAACTACATGAAGTTTCTGGATAGGAAGTTGCCTATGCATCCAAAGTAAAGGATGCTCTGAATTGCCAACAGTTGATTTAAAAGACCAATAACAATTATCCTTTACTGAACACAACTCTACACCAAGCATTGTGTCCTCTGCATGCACTTCCTCTAATCTTCTCGACAATCCTGCAATGTAGGTTTTACTCTTCTCAGTTTAGATTAGGAGGCTTGGACTCAGATAAGCAACTTACCCAAGGTCTCTCAATAGATAAATGAGCAAGCCTTGGCCTCCAAGAATACATCTGGGCCTGTCTTAAGATAAAGTATTTCCGACACTACATACTGCCTTCTCAATGCCCAACATACTTATTAACTAGAGGTGACTTCTATTCTAGTGAAACTTCAGAAAAGTGCGTTTGCTTCCTTAAACAAGTACTTCCTTGAACGCAAGTATCTGCTGGTACAATGCCACTTGTTCTCCAGGAGACGCCTAACACATACTAAGTACTCAATATTTTGTATGTTTTAACCTGAACTCCTAAGATTCACTCTAAAGTAACTATTAGTTGCATTATAAATCTCCATTATTAACATCTCTGATTTGGAGGGAAAATTACACTGTAAGGCACAGCCACAGACAAGGATATAATAGATTTTGCGATTATGTCTGACCTGATTACCTCATACCAGTATCATAAAGCCAAAAAGTTGGTGACTGTGAAGAACTAAGTCTGAACACTTTCTCTCTGCCTCCCACATTTGGTGGCCACCATGGACAACAAAAGGCACTGCAAAAAGCAAAATATCCAAGTTGAAAGAGGTACAGATATAAAGATCCCTGGACTTTCCTCTATGGTTTAATGGTACTGGAGGTGGTGCCCATGAAAGAAGACCTTCTAACCAAGCAGTCTAGCAGAATAAAAACTAATTGTAGGGACTTCCCTGGTGGCGCAGTGGTTAAGAATCCACCTGCCAAGGCAGGGGACACGGGTTCCATCCCTGGTCCGGGAAGATCCCACATGCCGCGGAGCAACTAAGCCCGTGTGCCGCAACTACTGAGCCTGTGCTCTACAGCCCATGAGCCACAACTACTGAGCCCGCAAGCCACAACTACTGAAGCCCGTGTGCCTAGAGCCCGTGCTCCACAACAAGACAAGCCACCGCAATGAGAAGCCCGCGCACCGCAACGAAGAGTAGCCCCTGCTCACCGCAACTAGAGAAAGCCCGCGAGCAGCGATGAAGACCCAATGCAGCTGAAAATAAATAAATAAATAAATAAATAAAAACTAATTGTAAAAATTTTTTGAAACTCTCTTATAGGGAAAGAAAAAATTTATGTGACCTAAGTAAATCATACACAGAATAACAGAAAATTCTATGGGCTATTAGGTAGGTAGTTCATTATGGATATACTAGAAATTTATGTACTAGGAAGTTTGTCACTTTTGTTTCCTAAAAAATATAGGGTGGGGCCACTCATGCACTGCTGGTAGAAGTATAAAATGGTACAAGCACTTTGGAAAATTGTTTAGCAGTATTTTCTAAGCTGGACATATGCATATGCTGTGACCAACAGTTCTAGTTCTATGGAGACACCTAAAAGAAATGCCTACATATATTCACCAAAAGACTTCTACAAGAATGTTCATAGCAGCATTATTCATAATAGCCAAAGACTGAAAACAAAAGAAATGTCCACCAAGAGTTAAGTAAATGATATAGTATATTCATATAATGGAATACCATACAGGAATGAGAATGAACAATCTATTTCTCCACGCAACAATACGGACAAATCTCTTTTTTAAAAGGCTGAGCAAAAGAAGCTAAACACAAAACAGTATATTCCGTGGTTCCTACTATGTAGAGTTCAAAATCAGGCAAACTAACCTACGGTGTTAGAAGTTAGGATAGTATAGTTAACCCTTTGCAGGGAATGGGGGAAACTGGACAGGGGTACATGGG